>NC_043961.1:61456736-61604236 GCF_902148855.1 Sphaeramia orbicularis
GCAGACACATGTAGATTCATGGATATCAGTGATGCTGTCGTGTGTGTGTCTGTGTGGTACCTTAAAGGCAATGGCAGCGGTTAATGCCAGTGTGAAAGCCACTGGCAGGTGGAACCGCAGACGCCTTCCCAGCAGCCCTCTCATCACAGGCTTTGGCAGAGACATGGTGATCACCTGGAGGGAACACATTCAAGTTGGACGTTCTCAGTTTGGTAGAAGGCCAGACTCTGAACCGACACTTTAGAGTTAAACATATGAAGATACTAGGGCATTAACTGAAAGGTCGGTTTGTCGACACGTCGACGTCTGTGGCACAAGTTGACGTTACTTTGGAAGAGTCGACTAGTCATGTGTTATTCTCTCTCTCCCTTCCATCACCGACAGCACGTGAGCCTTCATTCAGCGCATGTGGATACTCTCATCTTTCCACATGAAAACATGGAGCGCAGTGAGTGGTAGTGATGTGTGGATCAGTAGACCTGGGTCGGGTTGGTGTGGGTCCAAAAAAATGTAACTTTATTTGCAGGGCGGGTCAAAAAATTCTACAAAGTGGCTTAAAAAAACAAACAAAAAAAAAAAATTACCAGTGCACCACTAGTGCAAGGCCAAGACTGAAGGAAGAAGGCGACTCAGAGTAGGAACTAAACTGACTGTGATCTATTTAAACTGTGGTCTAATGTTCTGAACCATGGAAACACCATCAAGACTGAAGAATAATGTGGACAGAGTGGGTTTGGATTATTCTGTTCGTTTAGTTCATTCAGACAGTGCGCTCTTCTCTTTAACATGCTGTGTGTCTTTTCTGCTGCTGGCTGAACCTTTTCCCAGTTAATGTTCAGTTAAATTTAAAAGTAAGTTCCAGGTGTTAACCTATGTTTTGTTTTGGTTAAATGTCTGAGAAGGACTGTTGATGCTTGTGTCTTAGTTTTTCATTCTGCTCTTTACTGTCCATTGTTAATGTTCCAGTAATCGTTAGTGCAAGTTACTCATTACTGAACTTCTGTGTGTCTGTGTTGTTCCTCCGCTGTCAATGTGATGACGTCATCATACGACAAGACGACTCGATTTCGATTTTATTGACAAATAAGTCGATCCGAAAAAACCTGGAGTCACTAATGCCCTTATATATATATGCGTGTGTGTGTGTCCTGCCATCAGTCCCCGGGGTCAGTTCGGGTCAGCTCTGACACCATCTGACCTCCAGCTCTGTTGGCATTTCATCAACAGTCTACCATATAACACACTGTAATATCACACCATCCATATAAAATAAACCACCAACACCCCAGTCCTCTCTGGAAATGTCAGAAATCATGCTATTAAAACATGTTAGCATCCAGTAGCATAATGACGTGGTGTAAGTCACATTAATAACGTTCTTTTACCATTTTGGCTTTAGCACGTGATACCTCGTTTTCTTCGTGTCCAGTTTCCCAGTCTAAATAATGTGAGCTAAATAAACCAGGTGTAGCACGGGTAAAGTCACAGTTGGAACTAGCTCAGTTAGCTCTATGCTATTGGCTCATAGCGACAACATGAGCGGCTAATGTTAGCATAAGTTAGCTTCTTCTAGAGGACGTTGTTTAGTATTATCAGAAGAAAAGGGCGCTGTTGATGGTCCATGTCACAAATCTAAACGCTCTGAAGGATCTGAAAATGCAAAGCCACATTCAGCTCATTAAATTATGGGATGTCTTTGTGTTTAAAACTTACCGGTTGTATTCACGACCTTCACAGAAACCACGGACACACAACGGCTACGTACGATAACCGGAAGAGGCTCTACCGGATAGGTTTCTTCTTCTTTGGTTTTAATGGCGGTTGGCGACAACTGAAAGGTGTATTTACCGCCACCTACTGGACTGGAAGAAGTCCACTGGTTTTTGAATACAGTCGTGGAAAAAATTCTTATCCCACTCCTTGTTTTCTTCAGTTTCTTGTTCATTTTAACGCCTGGTCCAACTAAAGGTCCGTTTATTTGGACAAATATAATGATACCAACACAAACAGCTCATAGTAGTTTCATTTCAGAGCTGATATCTATGCATTTAACAGGTTTTCTGGATAAAAACCCAAATCCCTTCAGTTCTCCCATCAGTATGTGTCATTATACTGACAAAAACAGTGCTTTTATTCATTCCATGTTTTCTTTTCTGTCTGTCTTAGTCACATGACACACAGGAGTTAGGACTGGATTACAGAACCATGGTTTTGGATGGAATTATCCTTTTTTCTGGGATTTCTGTGGTCCAGGTCTGGAGTCTGGGTTCAGGTCTGGACTATGGGTTCAGTTCTGGACTCTGTGGTTCTGGTCTGGGCTCTGTGGTTCAGGTCTGGACCCTATGGTTCAGGTCTGGACTCTGGTTCTGATCTGGACTCTGTGGTTCTGGTCTGGGCTCTGGTTCTGTGTACGCTTCCAACTGACACTTGCTACGTCTTACGTCCTTAAACAGAAAGTCTGTTCTACCTACCCACATCCAGAAGGTCCGGCCTGTCGTCCACTAGGTCCAGTCTGTTGTGCAGAAGGTCCGGTCTGTCATCCAGAAGGTCCAGCCTGTCATCCAGAAGGTCCGGTCTGTCATCCAGAAGGTCCAGCCTGTCTTCCAGAAGGTCCGGTGTGTCGTCCAGAAGGTCCAGCCTGTCATCCAGAAGGTCCGGTCTGTCATCCAGAAGGTCCAGCCTGTCTTCCAGAAGGTCCGGTGTGTCGTCCAGAAGGTCCAGTCTTTCGTCCACAAGATCCGGTCAGTTGTCCAGAAGGTCCGGTCTGTCGTCCAGATCGCCCGGTCAGTTGTCCAGAAGGTCCATCATTTACACCTGCTTTCCCGCCATCACATAAAGACACAAACTCTACTTTTCAGAGTTTTGCTTCCACTTTATTTCAACTAAATCAAACTCGATTAGACGTTTTTGCCATAAAAACCTCCGATAGCTCAGACCACCTGATCAATTCATTCATGACAGTTTTTTTTATCACAAATGCAGTGTGTACAGTCTGCTCCTGTTCTGTGCTGTAGTTTGTGCAGTTACAGATCTGTTTTTAACAGTGTTGCGCTTCTTTCTAACTCAGACCTGTTTTGTTCTGACTGTAAAAGCTCTAATGTGAACCCAGCGGCGCAGGTCTAGCTCAGGTCCATGCTCTCAGCAGGTCCTAAACCCCCCCCAGGCTCCCCCCCCTGGACACTCTGGTAGATGGATGCCATGTCGGCGTTGGTTCGGATCTGGTTGGCGAAGTCAGCCATGCTGGGGCTCCTCTCCACCTCAGGAACGGCCAACAGCGCCGCCACGGCACGCATGGCCGAGCGCCGCAACTCCTCCTGCTTCTCAAACTCCTGTTTGACGGAACCGGCCTTCACCTGGAGGACGACCAGAGGAACCGTACAAGTTCAAAGGATGTTTAAAGGAATCCAATCAAAGACAATAATCAATAGAATCATTCTAAAACTAATCAGTGTCTGCAGTTCTGATCTGCTCCATGTGGGGCGGTTCTGGACCTTGGTGGTGCAGGTGGCTCTCAGTGGTTCTACCAGGCGCTCCAGTCTTTGCAGAACAGCAGCAGGACACAGAGAGGCCAGTCTGGCCAACATTAGGAAGGTTAGCATCTGGAAAAGAACAACAGGACACATGAACCCAGTTCAGACGGACGTCAACGCTTTGATCCATTCAGCCTGAAAACCAACTCATAACCAAGGTTAGAATTGTTTGGATTTTTCATTATAGTTTAGTTTTATTTAGTTTGGACTTTTTTCCTCTAATTCAGTTTGTTTTAATTAGTTTTTAGAGCAGGTTTGATAGTTTTTATTAGTTTTCATTTTTTTCTAAATGCTTAGTTGTAGTTCAGTTGTAGTTTAGTTGTAGTTCAGTGGTCTCTTTTCTCTTCTTCTCTGTCGTCGTATTCAAATAAATCCCAGACAGGACTCTGCTGCTTTCTCCCAACTTTAGTCTCCATGTTTCCAGGTAGAGTGGGGACCAGAAGACGACTGAAAATCACAAGTGAACACAAGTGACGGACCCTTAAATATCATACGGTGCTGCTAGCTAAAATTGCTAGAGCGAAATAAATCGCTTTCGTATGAATCTGACGTTGACAAAGAAAAATTCAGCAGTGAGATAAAGGTCTAAGGACGCATGGACACATGGATACATGGACGCATGGACACATGGATGCATGGACACATGGATGCATGGATGCATGGACGCATGGACACATGGACGCATGGACACATAGACACATGGACATACATCCAAAACCAAAGGAATCCTGGTTTTGCCGTTCTAGTCTGTAGCCAAACGCTGACAGTCTGACAGACGCTAAAGGCCTTTAAACAGGAGGGTTGTCCAAGGTGGACCACAGACACATGGTGTCCACCTCCAAAGTCTGTGTGGACACTAGTGGACGGACACTCCAAGAGTTCAGCTGACATTGTTTACAGACAGGACCGTGGACTTCTAACCCTGGAACTCTGATTCAGTGAAAAAAGTCTTTCCAACATTCTTCTAAAGTTCAACATCAGAATAATTATGAATAAAAAAAGGAGCGAATATTCAAATGAGATGTTCATGAGTGTTCAAACGTGCACTTGGAATGTCTGGATGCAGACTCAGACTCAGATTTTGGTCAAACCAAAGCGTCTGGACTCACCCTGATGTCATAGTGGTCTTTCAGTCCTTCTTCTACATGATCCAGGAACTGCAGGACGTCCAGTCCGTCCAGACAGCTGTCCAGTAGAGTGTACATGCACTCGAACGCTGCTTTACGCACGTCCAGGCCGTCATCCACGGTGTGTTTGAACGGACCCATTTCAACCTGTGGAATGCACACACATCAGATCTCTGTAAACCAGTCCATGTCCCTGTTTTCAGACGTCACCAAACCCACCTCTCTGATCAGGTCCTTCCTGATCTGGGTTTCTCTGTACAGGTGAGGCAGTACACGTCCTAGTAGACCATGGATCAGCACAGGCTTATTATGGGCTGCAGAGTTGAACATCACCAAGGCAACACGGCGGACGTTGATGTCCTCATCCTGCAGCGTTATTAAGAAGTCACCTATATTATAAAAAAAAAAGAAAGAAAAAGAAGTTACCCATATTAAAAAAAGAAAGTCACCTACATTAAAAAAAAGAAAAAGTCACCTACATTTAAAAAAAATGAAGTTACCTACATTAAAGAAAATAAAAGAAGTCACCTACAGTATATTGAAAAAAAAGAAAAAGATGTCACCTACATTAAAAACAGAAGGATCTGTGTAAAAGTGTCTACAGTTAGGTAGTGTCAGTAGTTTTCTTTAAGTGTCTGCAGAGTAACGGTGTGTTCAGTGACTGAACATCTCACCTATACAGTCTTTGAGCAGAGCGTCCACAGGGGCCGGGTGGTCCACGATAGTGAACTTCACAGCTGTCACCACCGTACTGCGAGCCAGAGGAGAACCTGCAAGAAAGAAACCAGGTCTGAGAACTGGAGAACCAACCAAGACTCTGAAGTCTGTCAGGTCCAACCTCCCAACCAGTCCAATGGAACTGAAGGCTCTGAGTCCAATGAGTTTGGACCAGTGGCGGCTGCTCATCTTTCAGACAGGGGAAGCTCATTTTCGGCTTATATCAAAAAAAAAAAAGTCAAGTTATTTAAACATAAATTCGGCCCTCCGTTCCTTGTGATTTGTGTATTTCCAGGTCAGTAAATGAACAGTTCATTTGGTTTCTGTGATTTCACAGCAGAATGTGTGACGGTATTAAACTGAACTGTGTCAGTGAAGGAGCAGATCTGAAAACAGCTGTCAATCAAATGGGATTCAGCCTTTTGACCAATCCTCCAATCAGCACATGGAAGTTCAGTGTCTGGCCCGGCCGAGCTCCGCCCACAGATCTGTTCACCCCCAGGACGCCGAGCGTCCGGGGGCGGGACAACATGGTGGCATTTATCCAATTACCGTCCAGTTTTGAGTCAATGAAAAAACCAGTTCCACTCAGTCCCATTGAAGTGCATGGACGCTGAGCGTCTACGGACAAATGCACTGAGCAGAGATGGAGGAGAAAACAGAGACACGGGAATGGAGGAGAAGTGAACAACATCCAGTCCACTGATCTGGGATCAAACTGATTCTGAACCAACTGGTCTGAGAGATGAACGTGTTCCAACACATTTGGAGTCAATGAAATGAAAACAACTGAACAGATTTGAGCATTTAATGGGAGTCATTTTAGGGGAAGATGAGCTTCCTCTGCAGTCTGACAGAAAACACCTCTGGTTTGAACCCCATGTGTATGTTGGTTGATTGACAGCGGACACAGCCAATGGTGATAGCGCAGTCTCTGCTATAAAACGAAAGTTGTATTTGAAGAAAGGCGACTGTCCTGCACTTTGGACAGACAGAGCCAATCAAATGTGGGACATTTTCTCAATTTGCGGGACATGAAAAAAATGGTCATAATGCTGTGCAGTCCAGCACAAAGTGGGACACCTGGTCACCCTAGTCTCAGGTACTCACTGGCTTTCAGCTGCTGTTGCAGTCTGGGTAACAGCTGTGCAGGGTTGACTAAGGTGAGTTTTCCCAGACATTCAGCCACCAGGTTCCTGGTTCCCTCCTCCTGACACTGACAGTTCTGAAACAGTAAGGCCCAGATGGACTCCATATGAGGGGACAGACTGGAGGAAGGACAGGCACTGGAGGGACAAAGACACAGACCAAGGACAGGGACAGCAGCAGTTAGTACAACAAGTGTCCTACACAGATGGACAAACGTCCACCTTTAACCCTTACAGACCCAAACGTCCACCTTTAGCCTCAGAAGTATCCGATTACTCACACACCTGATGACTTCTTTGAGTGAGTGCAGGAGCAGGTACTGTCTTCTGGGCTGGGCCGAGATCTCTTTGAGCAGGAAGGGTAGGTAGTCGTTGAGCCCGCCCACCGCCATGCTGCCTAAAGCGCAGGACGCTGCCGTCTTCACCTGAACCACAGACAGAACACAGGCTGACCCTGGACCGTGAAGGTCCACCTGACACAGGACCGTGAAGGTCCACCTGACACTGGACTGTGAAGGTCCACCTGACACTGGACTGTCAGGGACTGTGGACACTGAAGGTATTTTGTCACAACTTTGATAAATGTTATGTTACTAGAAACACCAAATAAATAAATAAATAAATAAATAAATAAGGCACTGTGCCCTGGTTGCCTTCAAATCGTCAGACTTCAGTGTTTGTTACCTCCGCCAAGGAGGTTATGTTTTTGCCAGGGTTTGTTTGTTTGTTTGTTTGTTTGTTTGTTTGTCTGTCTGTTTGTTTGTCTGTCCGTTAGTGTGCAACATAACTCAAAAAGTTATGGACAGATTTGGATGAAATTTTTAGGGTTTGTTGGAAATGGGATAAGGAAGAAATGATTAAATTTTGGTGGTGATCGGGGGTGGGGGGGCCCACGGAGGGGGGCACTGATCAGCCTTGGCGGAGGTCTGCGCTCTCCGAGTGCTTCTAGTTTCTTCTGTTTCTGAACCATCTGCTGTCCCTATAATGTCTCTGTCCTCTCCGTCCTTGGATTGTAGCTTCAGTAGAATCAGTCTAATATGAACATGTGTTTATGGATTTGGTTTCTTCTTCTCTGCATGTGTTTGATCTGTTTCAGGTGTGTGTGTGTGTGTGTGTGTGTATCTGTGTGTGTGTGTGTGTATGTGTATGTGTGTGTGTATCTGTGTGTGTATCTGTGTGTGTGTGTATCTGTGTGTGTATGTGTGTGTGTGTGTATCTGTGTTTGTGTGTGTGTGTGTGTGTGTGTGTGTGCGTGTGCGTGTGTGTGTGCGTGTGTTACCTCCTCACTGGTGGAGGTGAAGGCCTCCAGGATGACTCCCTGCACCTCCTTACTGGCTCCCAGACTGCCGCTCCTCCCCACCTCCCCCAGACACAACAAAGCCAGGACCCGGGCTGACTCTGGGGAGGCGGGACTTTTCACCTGAGGACGACAAAGCAGACCAGTCAGCAGAAAGACAGACAGACAGACAGACAGAGCACAGTCGAACATGCAGTACCTCCTGTATGAGGCTGGACACGGTGCTGGGGGTCTCCTTTGGACAGACAGAGGACAGGGCAGCCACACAGCGAGCCACAGACTGATAGGACTGTCTGTGAACGGCAGCGCAGTCTGGAGCCGACAGCGGCCTGTGGAACGGCTCTGTCAGACACTTCAGCAACTGACTGGAGAGAAGAAGAAGAACACAGATGTGAGTCTGTATGTGTGACCAGGGTTCATCTAATCTGTCCTGGTCCTTCAGAGTCAGTAGTGAAGGGAACTTAAACTGTAGAACATCAGGACTGTTCCTTTAACCAATCAGATTTCAGCTGTCTGTCCACTCCATTTCAAACATGTGTTGGTACAGATTTACTACTTCCTATTTGTTCTTCATTTATTAGTTCCATGTATGTTCTTCAGACTCTGTGTGTGAACCCTGTTTATGGAAGGTGGTTCTTACCTGTATCCACAGTTGGTGGATTTGGACAGTACCAGTGCCTGAAGGAAGTCCAGTATGGCTACCAGCGCACCCCCCTGCAGCAGCGGTGAATGGATGAGTCTGAAGACGCCAGGCAGCACCGACGAGCTGATCTTAGCCAGGGACGAGGGGGAGGCTTTGGCCACACAGGTCAGCAATGTCATGGAAACCTGAACACAAAAGGTCCGTTTGTATTCACAGAAGAACTTCTCTTCTATCTACGCCCCAGTGAATACATGTTACTGACTTGACTTCTTCCCTGGAGTCTCTGTGCTTTATCACCTCACAGGTTTTCCCTGGATCATAACAGGTTCTCCCTGGGTCATCACAGGTTTTCCCTGGATCATCACAGGTTCTCCCTGGGTCATCACAGGTTTTCCCTGGATCATCACAGGTTCTCCCTGGATCATCACAGGTTTTCCCTGGATCATCACAGGTGTTCCCTGGATCCTCTCTGGACCTGCTGCTGTGGTCCTGCCTTTCTCCTCCTACATTGTCATCACTCACTTATCCATTTAGTTATGATAGTGTTTATTCTATAGTTCCATAGATGGTAGAGGTTTATAGTATTTGTACTAACTGTTGTAATAGTACAGGGGTGGCCAACCCTGGTCCTGGAGAGCCACAATCCAGTATGTTTTAGATTCATCCCTCTTCCAACACACCAGGTTCAAATGATGAGCCTATCATCAAGCTCTGCAGAAGCCTGATAATGATCATCAGGTGTGCTGGAAGAGGGAAACATCTAATACATGCAGGATAGTGGCTCTCCAGGACCAGGGTTGGCCACCCCTGTAACAGTAGTATCGTAAGGGGTAGGGGTAAGGGGTAGGGGTAAGGGGAAGGGGGAAGGGGAAGGGGTAAGGTAGGTTTCTAGGTCAGTGGACATGGAACCACAGTCAGTGGTAGTGTTAAAGCACTGTGAATTGCCCTGTGTATGAATTGTGCTATACAAATAAATTTGCCTTGCCTTACCTGTGACACGTGCATGTCGGTCTCATCCACCAGAGCAGGTAGTTCAGTCAGAACGGCCTCCAGAGCAGCAGGTTTAATACAGGACCCATAATGAGACAGTAGAGCGCTGAGACAGGCCAACGAGGACAGTTTAAGAGTCCGCTGGTTCTTCCGCAAGAAAGAGCCAAGGACGGACAAAACCTCAGGTAGAATGGACGACAGGTCGATCTGAGGAGAGGGACAGAAGGACAGAGGGACAGATGGACAGAAGGACAGAGGACAGAGGGACAGAGGGACAGATGGACAGAGGGACAGATGGACAGAGGGACAGAGGGACAGATGGACAGAAGGACAGAGGGACAGATGGACAGAGGACAGAGGGACAGATGGACAGAGGGACAGAAGGACAGAGGGACAGATGGACAGAGGGACAGAAGGACAGAGGGACAGAGGACAGATGGACAGAAGGACAGAGGGACAGATGGACAGAAGGACAGATGGACAGAGGGACAGAGGACAGAGGGACAGATGGACAGAGGGACAGAGGACAGATGGACAGAGGGACAGATGGACAGAAGGACAGAGGGACAGAAGGACAGAGGGACAAGAGGAGAGGAGGACAGAAGGACAAGTCTGTGTTACATCAATAATGTCCCAGTGGTTTTCTCGTCCCACATGTAAAAACCACTCCAACAATGAACCTTTAATGGAGAGGCGGTAACCATGGCGACCGTCTGGACAGCTGTCAGTCTGGTGATCTCATTCTTCATTCGATCCAGAAAGACGGTGAGAACACCTTGTAGCTCCGCCCCCAGGTGATCTCCAAGGTGACACACCATGTGACCCATACAGGAAATAGCCCTCTCCTTCACTTCCTGGTCGATGTCTGTCGCTTTGAGCCTTTTTAGAGTCGGAGAAAACACCTGAAGAGACAAATGATCCTCATTAATAGAAGTTTTTTACTGTCGTTTACATCCTACTGAAGTGAACTGATGATAAAAGGTTCAAATGTGTTCAAGCACTGATGGAAACAATGACCTGCACAGGAGTACAGACTGGACGGACATACTGTCTGTACAGGGCACTGGACTGGTTCACTGTTGGTTAGGTCTATAGATAGTCCTATATAGACTTTTAGACTGGTGTTGTTGTTGTTATTTCTATCTAGATATTTGTCATATATCCTTTTACTTTAATTGTTTTTGTGGTTGTTGTTTCATCTGGTTCTGGAATAAAAGGACCAGTTGTTTGTCATTTCATGTCCATTTCACATTTTTACCCTCGCCTTTTCAAGAAACCATTTCATCAAATTGAAGAAAATAATCGATAGATTAATCAAGTACAAAAATAATCAGTATGAACAACAGCAAAAGGAAATAACAACCCCCAGACTATCAACCTGGGTCTAATACCTGATGACGTAATTAAAAGAGAAGACACTTACTTATTTAAAATTTTAATTCTTGCAGCAAAAAGGTAGTCACAAGGAACTGATTCAAAAGTGACCCTCTACGACCACAACAATGGCTGGACATTATATAGGAAATATATACCATGGAAAAATTAACATTTCAGGTACAGAAAAGCCGTCGAATGCATAAGGAACAGCATCCCCCCTTGTTGTTGTGTTGTATTTTTTTTGTTTGTTTGTTTTTTTGTTACTGCACTATAAAAGTGATTTAAAACATTAAAATTAAAAAAAGGGAAAAAAAAACCTTTGGCAGATCCTGGTACCTACCAGGTACCTGTCCTGACTGTCATACCTGTTTGACAAATGGTTTGGGGTCGAACCCCCCCCCTGTGGTGGTGGTGGGCTCCAGGGGCCTCATGACTCTGACCAGCTGCTGGGTGACCAGCAGGGCCTCTGAGGTGATCTTATAGAAGGAGTCCTCCATACAGGCCACCACAGGAGGCAGCAGCACCTGCAAGGACAAAAGACTGGAGAAGTTCAGAATGCACACACAAAGGAAGACACAGATGGAAGTGGACGAGACAAATGGACGTGGAACAGGATGTCATTTACTAAGGCTGTATTCACACCTGAAAAGTCCTTTGGTTCGCTTATTTGATTCGGATCGAATGCGGACTTTCATTTGGGTCACACTTTTTGCTAGTGCATAAACAGAAGCAGCATGTGACAAACCGCACTGGCATTGGACAGAAAAGTCTGGGGTGGGGTCAATCAGAGACACGGGTGTTGATGAAAACAGATGTGGAGGTCCTACATACAGTTATCATTTTCGGAATATATATTCTATTTGTACTGACACAAATTTATGAAAATAATGTGAACTGTCAAGAACAGCTCATTCCGACCCAGTTTCATAATATGGACATCTGACCAAATGTCAATAAGACACTCAGCCCCCCTCCCCCTTTGAACCCTGGGACAGCAGGGGGGGGGGGGGGGGCAAATATACATGTACAGTACATGTGTGAAAGCCATGTGATGTCCAAGTGTGTGATAGCAATGAAAGGAAAAAGAGTTTTAAAGAACCTGCATGTGAGGCTGAAAGGCCTGAGGAGGATGAGAGAGGAGGAGGACGTGGAGGAAAGACAGAGCATCGATCCTGATGGTGGAGGAGGAGGATTTATCTGTGAGAGAGAAGATGATACCTGGGGGGGGGGGAAGAAAGGGATCCAAGCCAAAGGAGGGGAACAGGAAGTAAAGGTTAAACGGCAGAGAGTAAAGAGAGAGAGAGAGGAGGAAGAACAACTGAAAGGATGGAGGAAGGATGAGTGTGTGTATATGTGTGTGTGTGTGTGTGTGTGTGTACCTGGTATCAGTGCAGGTATGTGCTCCTCCAGTGCTCCTGGGACAGTGTGTGTCAGTTCAGTCAGTAAACACAAACAGCCCAGTCTGGACTTCACACTCTTCTCCTTCAGCTGTCGATGAAGTGCCTTCACTATGACAGGAACCTACACACAATACACACAAATACACACACACACACACACACACACACACAGGTCCAGGACATTAGTGTAACTATAGAATATGGACCACCGTTAGAAAATCCATGTGTTAAACAGGTCTGACTGTCCTGAACCATTCAGACCCAGACCTGCTGGTCCAGATCAGTCCAGTTATGGTCCAATCTGTCTGAGGTTAAAGACATGAGAGGACACTGACTGGACCAGGGACAGTTCAACAAACAGGCTGGATTACAAAGGACCAGATGGTCCAGGTCCTTTGTGGGTCAGTACTGCAGTGAACTCAGAACCAGTTCCATCACAGAACTGGTTTGGTTTGCAGAACTCAGACCCAAACTGTGCTCAGACCTCCAAGCCCCGCCTAGCGCCCTCCCAGCCCCACCTCCTGTGGGGCTGGGAGGGGCTCTAAACCCCAGTGAACCAGGTGACCAAACCGGTCCTCCACGGACCTTAGATCTAGTTCTGAATAATGTTCTCCATCTGGTCCGACCCATAAATACACATTTACGCTCTGCTGTTGTTTATATTTTCTTTAATGTTGTTGAATGTCATTTTGTTTGAGTTCATTCTAAATTCATTAGTTTTTAATCCTGTAATAGTTTTCTATCCTCTGTTTCAAATCCAGGTTAATGTCAGAGGACATTTAGTCTGTATAATGTCTATTATTGTGGACAGACGCAGTAAATCCAGGTGTAGATTACTGCACAAAGGCTCAGGATCTGTCCAGTCAGTCCAACTGGGATTTACAAGGAGGACAATTAATACTGAACAAACAAGAACTGAAACTATGAATTATGAAAGAGCTGCAGCATCTGAAACTGACCACAGTGAACATTTGACACAGAAACAGAACCACAGTGCTGCAGTTTCAGACTCAGTTTGTCTTTTATGGATTGGGATTGTCTCTGTCAACTCAACACAGATTTATATTAGGAAGGTTTTATTTTTATTTTATCATCCATCCATCCATCCATTCTCTTCCTCTTATCTGGGGCCAGGTCGCGGGGGTAACAGTCTAAGCAGGGACGCCCAGACTCCTCCCTCTCCTCAGACTCCTCCTCCAGCTCTTCCAGGGGGACCCTGAGGTGTTCCCAGTCCAGTCCACAGACATAGTCTCTCCAGTGTGTCCTAGGTCTTCCCTCAGGTCTCCTCCCAGTGGGACATGCCCAGAACACCTCCCCAGGGAGGAGTCCAGGAGGATCTGAACCAGATGTCTGATCCACCTCAGCTGGTTCCTCTGGATGTGGAGGAGCAGCGGCTCTACTCTGAGCTACTCCCCCTATCCCTAAGGGTGGACTCACCCACCCACCCTGTGGAGGAAACTCATTTGGACCGCTTGTATCCTGGATCTGGTCCTTTCGGTCCTGACCCAAAGCTCGTGACCATAGGTGAGGGGAGGAACGTAGACTGAGGGTAAATCCAGAGCTTCTCCTCTCGGCTCAGCTCCTTCTGAACCACAACAGACCCATGCATCACTGCAGACGCTGCACCCATCCACCCGTCAATCTGACGCTCCATCCTTCCCTCACTGTGAACCAGACCCAGATACCGGAACTCCTCCACATGGGGCAAAGACTCCCTACCAACCCGGAGAGGGCAGACCACCTTTTTCTGGTCCAGAACCATGGCCTCGGATTTGGAGGTGCTGATCCTCATCCCACTCGCTTCACACTGGGCTGCAAACCGCCCCAGGGCACGCTGAAGGTCCAGGTTCAATGAGGCCAACAGGACAACATCATCTGCAAAAAGCAGAGATGAAATCCTGTGGTCCCCAAACCGGACCCCCTCCGGCCCCTGGCTGTGCCTAGAAATTCTGTCCATAAAAATGATGAACAGAACCGGTGCCAAAGGGCAGCCCTGCAGAGTCCCACATGCACCTGGAACAGGTCTGACTGACTGCCGGCAATGTGAACCAGGCTCCTGCTTCGGTCATACAAGGACCAGACTGCCCTTAGAAGAGGACCCCGGACCCCATACTCCTGAAGCACCCCCCACAGGATACCACGAGGGGCACGGTCCAACGCCTTCTCCAGATCCACAAAACACATGTGGACCGGCTGGATGAACTCCCATGAACCCTCGAGCACCCGATGGAGGGTGTAGAGCTGGTCCAGTGGTCCAAGACCGGGACGAAAACCGCACTGTCCCTCCTGGAAGGATTTTATTTTATCAATTATTAGAAATGCCAGGCGACCCCACATGGGGTCCTGACCCCAGAGCTGAAAAACATTGCTTTAACCTCAGACAGACATGAGTTAGAAACGGGTGAAACATGTTTCACCCGTTTCTAACTGATGTTTCTCCTTTCTAACCCATACTTCACTTGTTTCTAACCCGTGCTTCACCTGTTTCTTCAACATGACCACCGTTGGCTCCTCCCCTTGGTTTCCATGGTGATCTGAAGGGGCGGAAATCAGACCGTGGTGACTGGTTCCCACTCGTGTCTGCCTCAGCAGCGTTGAAAAGGCTGCGAACACGTCGGCTCGGACGTTCTCCTCTCGTTCCTTGAAGCGAGCGAGCAGAGCCGGGCTAATGGACGAGTAGAAGGACAGCAGCATGTCCCTGCGGGTGTGGATCAAAGCCTCCAGACACTTAATGGACGAACGGCGCACCTTCCAGCTCATGTCGTCGTCATCGCTGTACTCATCATCTGACTCTGCATGGAACCACAACGCAGTCAGGTCACATCCCATAATACCAAGTACAGGAGAATACTACTGTAACCAGGGAACAGTTTAAGAACACAGTCACAGTGGAGATGTCTGCTCATGTTGATGAAAACAGACTCTGAACTACAGTCGGACTAGATAAACCACAGGCGTCAAACATGCGGCCCGTGGGCCAAAACCGGCCCTCCTTAGGTTCCAATCCGGCCTGTGGGATGATTTTATGGAGTGCAAAAATGACACTGAAGGTATGAACAGTCAAAGGTGTTGAACTGGTTTGAGCCCAGTGTGATCTAAAGTAAAATAATAGTCGAATAACCCTGACAATAAAATGTGAACAACCTGAAAATCAAATACAGTTTGAACAATATTCTGTCTGTTCCTAAATGTTTTGTGGATTTGTAGATCCGATTTGTAAGTTGTGTTAATATGTTGACACATAATATCGTAGACATTCTTATTTTAGTTACACATTCCAAACTTCAAAATCTCAACATTATGTTTGTGTAACATTATGTGTAAATGCACATGTACAAGTGATAAGCTGAGGCATAATATTGTTTAAATTTAGCCTATTTTTCTTAAGACATTACATTTTTTTCTGGTTATTCACAACTTTTGGGTGAAAAGATAGTTTGTAAATGTAAATATTTTCATAATTTAATGTTTTTATTGCACTAAAATGAAGAGAAAAACTTGGAGGTGTCATTATTTATAGGGTTTTATGCAATTATTTTAATGGTTTGGCCCGCTTCAGATCAAATTCAGCTGAATGTGGACCCTGAACTTCAATGAGTTTGACACCTCTGAGATAAACTATGGACACATGGATATTTGAGCAGGTCTGTAGTAACACAGAAGAAGAGAGAAAGGACATTTTACAATAACATAAAAAAACATGTGACAAACAGGACATGTGAGGATCTGGACACACACACACACACACACACACACACACACACACAGGTACCTTCATCCAGTCTGTCCTCCAGGTCCATGCTGTCCTCCTCTTCATCATCATCATAATTATAGTTGGGGTCAAAGGTCATGAACTTGAGGCAAAGTTGTGTTACCGTGGTGATGTGCGGTGACATCTCCTTTGGACACCTGGCAGTCACATGACAGTCACATGACAGTCACATGACACAGAGTGAATAAGAGGAGAACGGTGATGGAAGGAATGTGTGTGTGTGTGTGTGTGTGTGTGTGTGTGTGTGTGGTGTGTGTGTGTGTGTGTGTGTGTGTGTGTGTGTGTGTGTGTGTGTGTACCTGCGTATAAATGCTTCAAATGCTTGGAAACAGTATTCTCGGAGCTCGTCGTCTTCTACACTGGTGAACTTCACCACCATGGGGATCAGCTTCTCTAAATGTTCACCTGCAGAACACACACAAGCATAGAACCATCAAACACAGAGCAGTCTGAGTGAACATCTGTCCAACAGTCCACAGGTGAAGGTTCACACAGCAGACATGAACCCCTGACCCCAGCAGGCATACATTCACAACAGAATGGTCCCATCACAGGGTCAGGGTTAGGGTTCACCCCGGTAGGGTCAGGGTTAGGGTTCACCCCGGTAGGGTCAGGGTTAGGGTTCACCCCGGTAGGGTCAGGGTTAGGGTTCACCCCGGTAGGGCTAGGGTTAGGGTTCACCCTGGTAGGGCTAGGGTTAGGGTTCACCCCGGTAGGGTCAGGGTTAGGGTTCACCCCGGTAGGGTCAGGGTTAGGGTTCACCCCGGTAGGGCTAGGGTTAGGGTTCACCCTGGTAGGGCTAGGGTTAGGGTTCACCCCGGTAGGGCTAGGGTTAGGGTTCACCCCGGTAGGGCTAGGGTTAGGGTTCACCCTGGTAGGGTCAGGGTTAGGGTTCACCCCGGTAGGGTCAGGGTTAGGGTTCACCCCGGTAGGGCTAGGGTTAGGGTTCACCCCTGGTAGGGCTAGGGTTACTTTGTCCTCTGTGTTGTCTTATGTCTTTTATAAATCCAGTTGGACAGGTTGGTCTTACCAACTCGATGTCCTCCCTGACGGCTGATGGTTGCCAGACACTGGACGTATGTCCTGCTCATGGACGTGCTTGGACCCTTGGACAGCTCGGCCATCAGGTGTTCAGTCAGCTGGGAGAAGAGGGCGGGGCTACTGCAGGGCACCAGGTGTCCCAGAGCCAGGATGGAGCGCTTCCTGACCGCCATTCTGGGGCTGGTTAACTAACAGGACGGACGAGTGAAAGAGGATCCAATTAATACAGTTATAAAGAAGTAAACGGACGGACAGATGAACGACAAAGGAAAACAGAGTCCACATTACAGTTACAGTTACAAAAGAACTAAAGGCACAATGGTCTGAATATAATTAGAGATAACTTTTATTATTGTGTGGCTACATACATGTACATATATATATACATATATATATATATATATATATATATATATATATATATATACACACACACACAATTGGATTGATTGATTGATTGATTGATTGATAGTTTGATGGTGTCTCACCTGAGGTAACAGACTGGAGAGCAGAGAGCTGTGAAAACTGACCAGAGCACCGCTGAGCCTGAACAAAACACACAAACACACTGATCATGTGACACCGTTTCCATTAGTCTGAGGTTTAATTCCATTAAAACAAACAGAATGTCGACACAAAGAACACTGTCTGCTTTTTTATATTATCTATGACTTAGAACAAATACATATTTAGTCTCAGTCTAGTCTTTTGTTGTAGTTACCTTCTGTTTTTAGTCTTAGTCTTTTCTGGTGGTTACCTTCTGTTTTTAGTCTTAGTCTTTTCTGGTGGTTACCTTCTGTTTTTAGTCTTAGTCTTTTCTGGTGGTTACCTTCTGTTTTTAGTCTAGTCTTTTCTGGTGGTTACCTTCTGTTTTCAGTCTTAGTCTTTTCTGGTGGTTACCTTCTGTTTTCAGTCTTAGTCTTTTCTGGTGGTTACCTTCTGTTTTTAGTCTAGTGTTTTCTGGTGGTTACCTTCTGTTTTTTAGTCTAGTCTTTTCTGGTGGTTACCTTCTGTTTTTAGTCTAGTCTTTTCTGGTGGTTACCTTCTGTTTTTAGTCTAGTCTTTTCTGGTGGTTACCTTCTGTTTTCAGTCTTAGTCTTTTCTGGTGGTTACCTTCTGTTTTTAGTCTAGTCTTTTCTGGTGGTTACCTTCTGTTTTCAGTCTTAGTCTTTTCTGGTGGTTACCTTCTGTTTTTAGTCTAGTCTTTTCTGGTGGTTACCTTCTGTTTTTAGTCTTAGTCTTTTCTGGTGGTTACCTTCTGTTTTTAGTCTAGTCTTTTCTGGTGGTTACCTTCTGTTTTTAGTCTAGTCTTTTCTGGTGGTACCTTCTGTTTTCAGTCTTAGTCTTTTTTGGTGTTTACCTTCTGTTTTTAGTCTAGTCTTTTCTGGTGGTTACCTTCTGTTTTTAGTCTTAGTCTTTTCTGGTGGTTACCTTCTGTTTTTAGTCTAGTCTTTTCTGGTGGTTACCTTCTGTTTTTAGTCTAGTCTTTTCTGGTGGTTACCTTCTGTTTTTAGTCTTAGTCTTTTCTGGTGGTTACCTTCTGTTTTTAGTCTAGTCTTTTCTGGTGGTTACCTTCTGTTTTTAGTCTAGTCTTTTCTGGTGGTTACCTTCTGTTTTTAGTCTAGTCTTTTCTGGTGGTTACCTTCTGTTTTAGTCTAGTCTTTTCTGGTGGTTACCTTCTGTTTTTAGTCTAGTCTTTTCTGGTGGTTACCTTCTGTTTTTAGTCTAGTCTTTTCTGGTGGTTACCTTCTGTTTTTAGTCTAGTCTTTTCTGGTGGTTACCTTCTGTTTTTAGTCTTAGTCTTTTCTGGTGGTTACCTTCTGTTTTAGTCTTAGTCTTTTCTGGTGGTTACCTTCTGTTTTTAGTCTAGTCTTTTCTGGTGGTTACCTTCTGTTTTTAGTCTAGTCTTTTCTGGTGGTTACCTTCTGTTTTCAGTCTTAGTCTTTTCTGGTGGTTACCTTCTGTTTTCAGTCTTAGTCTTTTCTGGTGGTTACCTTCTGTTTTTAGTCTAGTCTTTTCTGGTGGTTACCTTCTGTTTTTAGTCTTAGTCTTTTCTGGTGGTTACCTTCTGTTTTTAGTCTTGTCTTTTCTGGTGGTTACCTTCTGTTTTTAGTCTAGTCTTTTCTGGTGGTTACCTTCTGTTTTTAGTCTAGTCTTTTCTGGTGGTTACCTTCTGTTTTCAGTCTTAGTCTTTTCTGGTGGTTACCTTCTGTTTTTAGTCTAGTCTTTTCTGGTGGTTACCTTCTGTTTTTAGTCTTAGTCTTTTCTGGTGGTTACCTTCTGTTTTTAGTCTAGTCTTTTCTGGTGGTTACCTTCTGTTTTTAGTCTAGTCTTTTCTGGTGGTTACCTTCTGTTTTTAGTCTAGTCTTTTCTGGTGGTTACCTTCTGTTTTTAGTCTTAGTCTTTTCTGGTGGTTACCTTCTGTTTTTAGTCTAGTCTTTTCTGGTGGTTACCTTCTGTTTTTAGTCTAGTCTTTTCTGGTGGTTACCTTCTGTTTTTAGTCTTAGTCTTTTCTGGTGGTTACCTTCTGTTTTTAGTCTTAGTCTTTTCTGGTGGTTACCTTCTGTTTTTAGTCTTAGTCTTTTCTGGTGGTTACCTTCTTAACATGTCTGACAGGATGTCCAGAGCCTCCAGTTGAACGGACACATCTTCCTGTTTTCCCATCGCACCAATCAGCTGGGAGGTGATCTTCTTACACACACCTGCCGTTATAGACACACCTGGAAAAAACAAACAGAAGAATTGGAGGTGAATGTTGAAGGAACACCTTCGACCTGTTCACATGAACCATTGGATATATCCTGCTGTGGAATCACTAATATTACACTTCATTTGGATGAATTTGAACTAAATAAATGCATATATTAATACAACATATGACATGGATTAAGGAGAACTGCCACGAAATGGACAGACACAGTAGACCAGTGGTTTCCAACCTTTTTTTACTCCTGACTCCATTTTAACATCAAAAATTTCCAGCGACCCAAGACATTCAAAACTAAGACTTTTTTTTTTTTGCTAAAATTAATTTGTTTTTGATCCTGTAATAGTTTGCTATACTATGTTGCAAATAAACATTAATTTTAGAGGACATGTAGTCTATATAATGTCTATTATTGTGGACAGAGGCAGTAAATCCAGGTGTAGATTACTGCACAAAGGGTCAGGATCTGTCCAGTCAGTCCAGCTGTGATTTACAAGGAGGACAATTAATACTGAACAAACAAGAACTGAAACTATGAATTATGGTGTTATTATTATTATTTATTTTATTTATTTGTTTATTTATTAATGTTTTGTTGTTTTAAAAAAGGGGGGGGGGGTCAAGAAGTGAAAACACTGGAGATATGCATAGAAAAAAATTGTATAGTTAGTTTTGTTCTTTTCTGAAAAGAAAAGAAAAGAAAAGAAAAGAAAAGAAATATTGAAAATCAACATTGTAAAATGTTATATGTGCATGTGAATGTAAAACATGTAAATTCTCCATTACAGAATGAAATAAAACCGTGAATTATAAAAAAAAAAAAAAATCCCAACTATGAATTATGAAAGAGCTGCAGCATCTGAAACTGACCACAATGAACATTTGACACAGAAACAGAACCACAGATAAACAGAACCACAGTGCTGCAGTTTCAGACTCACAGTTTGTCAGGTCTTTTATGGATTGGGATTGTCTCTCTCAACTCAACATATATCTTTATTAGTAAGTTTTTATTTTTATCAATTACTAGAAATTCCAGGAGGCCCCATATGGGGTCCCGACCCCAAAGTTGAAAAACAGTGCAGTAGAGGCTCTGCCCAGATGCAGATCCAGACGTGTCCTATTAAAGTACATATGACTGAAGTCAGTGCATTCACAGGATGGAACACTAACAGAACCAGTGTTTGTTGGAGCGCTGCTGTTTATTTTTGCTGAACATGTGTTTTCTGTGTAGTTTCCAGACCCTCACAGGTGGTGTTTATCGTCCTCACCTGGTGACGACAGCGGCAGCTCCCCGATCACCGTCTTCAGTCCCATACTGGAAATGTCTCGGAGCTGCTCTTTGTCCGACATCATGTTGGAACACAGCATGTCCACCATCATCTCCACCTGAGGCTCCTTCACCTTCACCACCAGAGGAGCCAGACTGAAACCAAACACACACACCCAAACAGGACACGCCCTCTTAGTCACATGACTGTCATTGGACATTCTTCACAAGAGCTACACAGACAGGAAGTCCTGCTGATCCTCCTGCCTGTCCACAGGTCGTGTTTACCATTTGACTGCCAGGTTCTGCACTTCTCCGTTCTTGTCCTCTAACAGTTTGAGCAGCATGGACACCACCTTCCTCTCACTGTCCTCGTCCAGTTTAATACTGTCCTTCTGCAGCTCCAGCATCAGGTCATTAGTGGCCATGAACCTGCAAACACACACACACACACACATTTTCATCACTGAATTGTTCTTTTTTTCACTCCTAAACACAGATAAACTTTAAACTTGACATTATTGATCAGTTCTAATCCAGAGGTGATTTCTCACAGACTGCAGTGGAAGCTCAGCTTCCCCTAAAAGCGGCTGTGGCTCAGTTGGTAGAGCAGGTACTCCAATGACCAAAGGGTCAGCGGTTCGAATCCTGGTTCCGACTGTCCACGTGTTGAAGTGTCCTTGGGCAAAACACTGAACCCTAAATTGCTCCCAGTAGGGCATGGCAGCAGTCGCCCACTGGTGTATGAGTGTGTGTGTGGGTGAATGTGAGGAATTGTAAAGCGCTTTGGGCACCATGAAGGTGGAGAAAATGCACTATATAAGTTCAGTCCATTTACCATAACATTACTCAAATTACATGTTGACATTTCATTGACTCCAAATGTGTTGGAACACGTTCATCTCTCAGACCAGTTGGTTCAGAATCAGTTTGATCCCAGATCAGTGGACTGGATGTTGTTCACTTCTCCTCCATTCCCGTGTCTGTGTTTGTTCATTCCATCTCTGCTCAGTGCATTTGTCCGTAGACGCTCAGCGTCCATGCACTTCAATGGGACTGAGTGGAACTGGTTTTTTCAACGACTCTAAACTGGACGATAATTGGATAAATGCCACCATGTTGTCCCGCACCCGGACGCTCAGCGTCTCTGGGGGTGAATGGAGCTGTGGGCGGAGCTTGGCCGGGTTTGATGCTGAGCTTCCGCGTGCTGATTGGAGGATGGGTCCAAAGGCTGAATCCCATTTGATTGACGGCTGTTTTCAGATCTGCTCCTTCACTGACACAGTTCAGTTTAATACCATCACACATTCTGCTGGGAAATCAGACACAAACCAGGCATGTACACACATAGGGCCCAAAGGGGGCTTGAGCCCCTGCCCTTTTTTCCTCATAGAAAAAGTGTCCTTTTTACTTTTAAAAATAAATAAATTCCTGTTCTGCATAGGAATGTAAAAGAAAACGGCTGTATAAAAACACCACGTTTATCTACCGTACACATTTCCTTGTAATAGCGTGTCATGGTGTTGTATGTGTGTTGAGTCTGATGCCGTTTCTCTGTCCGCTGTCTGTCACTGAGGGGCGGGGCTTCCCCATACTGCACACTCACACGCTTGTCCAGAGAAAGAGAGCGAGAGAGAGAGAGAGAGAGAGAGAGCGAGAGAGTGCAAGACAAGTACAAGCCGTGGTCACATCTCCACTGTGTAGTTCCTGCACAGATCAGACAGGACAGTGGATTGACTTCAACCTCTGTGGTTTATCAAGCCCCCCCCACCCACCCACCCCCACCTGCAACATTACTTGAATGTATTGAATCCCAGCAGAAACAGGAGGAATCATTCACTCTGTTTTGATTTTACTGACAATTTACATTTGTTTCCAGATCTTGAGTTTCTTGTGCCTTTGCTGCTGTGAATGTTTCTGCAGTAGGAACAGGAAACTCCAGCAGCAGTCACAGTAGGACTGGTTTATGTGGAGCCTGGACTAGTTTTTTTTTTTTTTTTTAATGAAAGCTGCGTTCATGTGCACCTTGAGAAAAATATCATATTAGCCTCAGCTTACCAGTTTGGAAGTTATGACTCAGTTTTGGTGAGTGGGTAAATTGTTGTAGTTTCTTGTGTAGCTCATCTCAGGTCTCAGACTGTGTTCGCTCTGCTACGTCAACAACTAATCCTGTAGATCCACATGTGGGCTGCAGTCCTGTAGGCATGCAGGCTGAACTACAGACTAAACACGACTGTTTTTCTAGTATTTATTTATATATTTTTGTCAGTGTTCAATGTTTCACAGTTGAATGTTAATGTGGTACAATCTTTATCTTCAACAATACATAGCCTGATAATAAGCCAATGTTTTATTGCTTTTTAGAATTGCAGCTGAATCGCGTGTCCTCCAAACCTCAGTATTATGACACATTTTGACAATCATTTGTTGACACAAGAGAAACAGTAATTGCATCACTCACAGCTACACAATACACACAGCTATGTTGTTGTTGTTATCTATGGCTACTTTATTCATTTTACATTAAGCCACGTATTGTGTTATTAAGGCCTGAAAAAAAATCGGCGCACACATTTTGTGACCTTGAGCCCCTGCCCCTTTATAATCCTGTGCACGTCCCTGACAGAAACCACTACCAAATGAACTGTTCATTTACTGCACTGGAAATAAAACACACTCATTGTACTTCCTTGTTTCAGTTTAACATGATTTCAACGTGTTCTTGTTTCAGTTCCATAATTTAATCATTTCTTGTTTGAGTTTAATATCATTGATTCAGGCAGACTGAGGTCTGAGCTTCAAGTCCAGTATTTGAATGAGGACTTACAGGGAACAGGGGAAAACTGTGGGATTTCTTGATTTTTCTTAAAGATCTGGAACTGGACAGTGCAATGCTGCAGCTATACAAACTGTTGTCACTAGTTCCTCAGTGTCAGCTCCATGTGCAGGTGTAGAAGGAGCTTCTGTAGTTTAAAGGCTCCAGTCCTACACCTGGAACCCACTGGGCCAAGGCCGTCTGAGCAGCCCAGCTCTGCTGGACATTCAGAGGACACTGGTCCAGTCCTGGAAAAGATGCCTACTGGTACGATAAGGACACTGAGCATTTACTGAAAAAGGAACGGAGGATCGAATTTATGTTTAAATAACTGGACTTTTTTTTTTTTAATGTAAGCTGACAATGAGCTTCCCCTGTCTGAAAGATGAGCAGCCGACACTGGTCTAATCCTATATTTATATTATTGTCCTGGTCTGGCCCACTTTAGATCAGATTAGACTGAATGTGGAACCTAAACTAACATGAGTCTTGTAAATGGTAAATGTATAACATGTATAAGCACTGATAAACTGTCCAAATACAGTTTTTATCTGTGGATTGTACAACTTAGTCTCATTGAAAATTTTATATATATATATATATGTAATTTGATTGTTTTAATACATGTCAATATTCTTTATTAAATATTAAAAAAGTTAAAAAATTAAAATTAAAATTAAAAAATTAAAAAAAAAAAAAAAAAAAAAGCTAAATCTCATGTAAATTTTGGGCAAAAAAACTGTATTTTAATTATGGAAAATTACCGCAATTTTTTTAGATTGTTATTTTCCGTTATTTAACAGTATTTTTTCGGCACCCCTGCTGCTGGAATATTACTGTTTTTATGTTTTTGTTTGCTTGCTTGTTTGTTTGTTTGTTTATTTTTACAGTGTAGCACTGTCTTTACCTTATCTGTGTAGTTCCAGTCCTTAGATTTCTGTTCTAATCAGCTGTTTTCCTTAACTAGTACTGTCTTTACCGTATCTGTGTAGCGCCACTCTTTATATTTATATTTAATTCTGATCAGTCTTTAAATCTTCTCCAGTGTCTTCAGTTCCAGTTTGTCTCAGACTGGAGCCTGTGCACATGTTGGTTATGGACACCGTGACTCAGGTCCTCCACAGACCCTTCACTGTTACACACACACACACACACACACACACACACTCTTACCTAAAGTCTTTGTCAGTGGAGGTCATTTTCTCCAGGAGGTTGGAGATGTGGTAGGACACATTGGACATCTTGGCCCTCTGTCAGCTGTCTCCACACTTTACCACAGATTACCACAGTTTACCACAGTTTACCAGGACAGAAGCAACAGGTTCCAACCGGACAACATGGAGGCAGGACCCGGAGGACCCGACAGCCGCTGGAACCTGACACCCAGAGTCCAGATCCAAATAGAAACAGCCCTGTACTGCCCCCATGTGGGCATGGACAGGTGGTCCATGCACGGCTTCAGTCAGCTGTCCAACACTGGAACTACATTCACCATCTAAATATTAACTGTTGAATTTATTTAACACTCCCCACGCCCCCGAGGGGAGGCAAAGGGTATTAATAAAATAACTGAAGTAAAACTGAGTCAGAATTCACAATGTGACTGTTTACAGCAGTGAAATAAATGTTTAAATTATTGAATTAAACTATGAATTATTACTGTTGTTGTTGTTGTTGTTGGACTATTTTTACACCATAGTACAAACATACCAATAATTAACTGTATGCATGAGTTAAAGGAGAACATATGTATTAAGAATTCCACCTGGTTCAGTCTTTTTTCCTTCCTGCTTTACTTCTAGATCTTTAAACGCTACATTAATGTTAGATATAATATTTAATGCAGTCTGTGTCTTTAATTGGACTAACTGACATTCTATGACGCACTGCTGTCAATTAAACCTCACAGTAGTTTATAAATGTCATTAAATGAGGCCTGTCTTCAGTATTTACAACAGTGGGATAAACTACCATATGGTGATGTGTCAGGCTTTTTTTTTATTTAATTTTATTTCATTTTATTTTATTTCAATTTTTTTGGTGATGTGTTGGGTTGAAAGGACGCAGATCCAGACTTTCCTGTCATTGTTTCCAGCCGGAAGTAAATGCAACTGCATACGGAAGTGATGTCACTACTTGTTGCCACGTCGGAATTCGTAGTGATCCGGTTATTCATTTAATTTGAAGTTAGAAATAATCTTTTGGGGTGGAGTTTGTGGATCATTTTAATCATGGTAAATCGAACAACACTTCATTTAAAGTTGGAAACCTAACGTGCTTATTATTTCTGGTTGTTATTTAACGGTTACAGTTGTTAGTCGCTGACGTAGCGAGTTGCTAATGCTAACTTGTTAGCGCATAGGCTAACGAAATCAGTGTTAGTGTTAGTTTAATTTAAAAGTCTTTCATGTCAGTGTCGTTTTAATGGATTTGGATTTGGATCTGTCTTTCAGGTTTCTGTCATTAACACGGTGGACACATCTCACGAGGATATGATCGTAAGTTTGTAAGCTTTATTTAGCTCCAACGCTTAGCTAATGTTAGCCAGGTCCATATGCACCGGACTGTAGTTTGGGTTCGGGTTAGCTTCACTAACAGGACTTAGAAACAGCACACCACAGGGTTTATTCTGTCTGTAGAATTATCTGATACATACAGTTGGACTTATATTTTAATATATGTCTACATATTGATAAACTCAGTCCTTTTATTGAAGCAGCTCATCTGACTCCAAAGTCTGCATTTGACTGGAAATAATAATAATAATAATATAAACTAACTGGGATTATCTGTAGAAATGAAATCTTAATAGACTTTCATCATAACCTTTTTGGTTTTCTTGGAATGTTACTTGTGTCGATATTGTTGTGATGGTCTTAATGTAAGTGTAATTCTTTATATAATACTTTCAATTCAATTTGTTTTTCTTTTCTTTTTTTAGCATTTACAGAATACATGCAAATCCAAAATTCCAAAAATCATTCATCTATCCTCGAAAAGGAGTGAGAAGAAGAAAAATTTATTTAATCCTACCCCCATTCTCATCATCAAATAACTGAACATAATAACATTTTAAATACTCACTCCTGTCCTTTTACTTCAAGCCAGAACAATGAACAAAATAGGGCTAAAACCAAATTAGAATGAACTCATTTGACAGTACTTACATTGTAGAACCAAAATGTGTGTGAAAGATAGAAACAAAGTACATTCCTGGTGGTGTTACCATGGTAACAGTTAACTGTCAACTTACATTATAGTAATTACATACCAACAATGGTAAAAACAAAAAACTACAATATCACAAGTGGTAAAGAACAGCAAAAATTACATACCAACAATGGTAAGAAAAAAAATTTAAAAACTACAATTCAATTATCTTTTTGCATGTTTGGCCCAATACTTCACTGTCACAGAATTTCAAGTATCACTAAACACACTGGACTAATGTGCAGTCCGTTGTGCAGTTCTTTTTTTAGTCTTCTATTTTTCATTTTATTTTAGTAAATCTGTATAGCAAACACGTTGTGTCTTTTACCAGATTTTTGCCACACGTTTGCACAGAATCTCCTGTTGCCTTTACACATAACATTTATGACAAATGTTGACTTTTTAAGACTAATTTCCAAGCTTTATAATGAAGTAAACAGTGTTTTTTTCCACGTTATGCTCATGTTTTGAAATAGGTGTGTTTTTTAATAAGTTTCTACCCAGTTAGTGAAGTAAATTTGAGTTACACAAACAGTGTGGCCTTTATTTTTCTGTGTGGGACGTGTTCATGTAACTGTCATGAAGGGCTGCACGGCTGATCCCAGCATACACTGATCTGCAGCTCCTGCTGTAAATAGGAAAACTGTCACTGGTTTGTTTCAGCACGATGCACAGATGGACTACTATGGGACCAGACTGGCCACCTGCTCCTCTGACCGCACTGTAAAGATCTTTGATGTCAGAAATGGAGGACAGATATTGGTAGCAGACCTTAGAGGGTAAGAGCCACATGTTTCATTACCTCCGCTAGGAGGTATTATGATCACTTTGCTTTATGTGTTTGTGTGCGTGATTGTTTGTTTGTTTGTTAGCAACTTTAGGGGAAAACTCTTCCACCCATCTTTCCCAAATCTTCCCCACAGATAGGCCTAGGCCCTGGGACCAACCCATTAAATTTTGGGCCAAGTAGGCCAAAGTTCAAGGTCACAGCAAGATCACAAATTCTACAGTTTTCCTGTCTGTCATCACTGAGACATTTTCGAAAATTCATCAAAAATTCAAAACGGCTCCAATTACCTTCCAATTTGATCCACCTGTAGCTTAGAACAATATCTTGTATCTGGAACTAAATTGTCCACATCCACTGTGGAATGTGGACTCTGTGGACATTTACATTTAACATTGAAAATCCCATTTATGACACATTTTTCATTAGAACTCAACAAATATTGATGTGAATTGAATATAATTGGACAGACACATGACTGGTACCAAGCTTCAACTTTTTCTGCTGTATGGAACAACCTGGAAACTGTTGAATTTCAACAGAAATAGTCGATCCACACATGCACACCGTTTGGGGTGCTTGGCGGAGGTTTGGGTTCTCTGAACACTTGTTTGTTATGTTTTTACCTCCACCAGGAGGTATTGTGATCACTTTGCTTTGTGTGCATGCGTGCGTGTTTGTTTGTTAGCAAGCTAACTCAAAAAGTTATGGACGGATTTTCATGAAATTTTCAGGAAATGTTGATACTGGCACAAGGAAAAAATGATTAAATTTTGGTGGTGATCAGGAGGGGGCAGATCTGTCTTGGCAGAGGTCTGTGCTCTCCAAGTGCTTCTCTTGTCTGTTGTTACGTTCTGTATGAAAAAAATATATAAATACCATACTTTCCGGGCTATAAGGCGCACCGGAATATAAGCCGCAGGTGTCCACGTTGTGACATGAGATATTTACACAGAAAGATGGTGAACAGAAAGATTATTTAAATATTTATTTCCATACCTTAACTGCTTTTTTCCAAACAGTGTCTGTAACACGGCAGTAAAACAGCAGGAACAGGCTGGTTCAAAAACCCCAGAAAAGTCACTGATCGCTATCTTCATCTTCCTTCTGCTCATTAAGCCACTGCAGTCGTCTTCTTCAGTGTTGGAGTTAAACAGCCTCAAATTCTGTCACACACCTTCTACATCTCTCCTCCGTTGTTGCTCAATGGCACTTCCGTGCTGCAGCTCTATTTCCTTCTTAGACAGACGCATTGATTGCTTTTAACTTAAAAGCTGCAAAATATGCATTTCTTCATGTGTTTTCCATGATGATGGTTTGTGCATGACTCGCAAAATGATTGTTAAAAGTTAAGATTAAAACTTCTCTCTGCATCACCTCTTCCACCTGTCTCCCACTTTTGCGCTTCCTGCTAGAGCGTCCCCTGGTGGCCGTTAGCCCGTATAAATCTATACTCGAGCTGCATCGCTGTATAAGCCGCAGGGTTCAAAATTAGAAAAAAGTAGCGGCTTATAGTCCGGAAAGTACGGTAACTATTAAAAACTAAGTCTCCCAAAAAAATGTCAGTATCCTTGTGTGTCTGCCTGTAAATTAGTTTAAAGTGTTGACGTGTGTGTGTTTGTGTGCTCTTCTATGTGTGTTCATTCAGTCATGAAGGTCCAGTGTGGCAGGTGGCGTGGGCACACCCCATGTTCGGAAACATCTTGGCTTCATGTTCCTACGATCGCAAAGTGATCGTCTGGAAAGAGGAGAACGGAGCATGGGACAAGATGTACGAGTACACTGGCCACGAGTCCTCAGGTCAGCTGTGAAAATATGAAGAAACTGAAATAAACAACAAAACAATAACAGAGGATAGGTCTTTAGTTTCAGCTTCTACAGCAGTGGTCCCCAACCTGTTTTTGTACTATGGACCGGTTTCAGGCATGAAAATTTTCCGTGGACCAGGTAGAGGTGCGGGGGTTCCAATAACAAAAATCTTTGTCAGTTCAGAGCATGCGATTTGAAACACTTCCACTGTATATCAGGCAATTCCACTGATTCTACAGTAGAATATCAACTGACCCTAATGCAGAACCAGTGGAACCCTGGACTGGTTTAACTGGAACTAGACAGTCCCATCTGGGGCTGATGGAGACACACAGTCCAGGTGTGTTGTGTAGATCCAGTCTACTCTGGATTCCGTTGGAAATGTAAGAACACTTTCAGGGTTTTTGTGGCGATATCCACATATTCTGCTTTGACTTGAATCCAGAATGCTCAGAGGTTAGAAGTTGTCTCAAACATGAACGGATGTGTCGCAGCAGTTTGGAGGCGCTTGTGTGCCACCTGTTGTGATGAACCTGTAACTGAGGCAGGAATCCGGATATTTCCTTCTAAATGCAGCTTTCTGTTTGCAGGCAGTCTGTGACCCTCCTACAGACCCATCCTTTCTTCATTTCTTCCTGAAAAAGCTCTGCAGTGAATTTTGTTTTTGGCTCATTTCTTTCGCTTGTGTTTCTACTGATTCATGAGTGGTTGAGGCGAGGGCGGAAACGGTCGCTTTTCAAAATAAAGTCTCCACAAGACTAATGGAAAAAATTGCTTAAATATTAACCACAGTTTTTTTTCTTTGCGGCCCGGTACCAAATGATCCCTGGACCGGTACCAGTCCGGGGACCGGGGGTTGGGGACCACTGATCTAAATGACTCAAACCTCCAGTGGTTGTTTTTTTTTTGTTGTTTTTTTTTTAACTTCAGCATCTTTATCTGACCTCAGAAGCAGAATTGTACCTAAAGACTGTTTAGTTTTCACATCTGTTCATTTAATCTGCAGCTGTTGTGTTGGGGGGGGATTTAACCAAGATTTAATCTTATTAATATGATCAAAAATGTTATGTTGTCAGTTGATACCAGTAATTATAACGATAAATGCAGCTGAAGGTTGATTCCACTAGTCTGTGAATGTGTATGTGTGTCCTGACAGTCAACTCGGTGTGCTGGGGTCCATATGACTTTGGGCTCATCCTGGCCTGTGGAAGCTCAGACGGAGCCATTTCCCTCCTGACATTCACTGGAGACCAGCAGTGGGACGTCAAGAAGATCAGCAACGCACACACGGTCAGTCCGACGCACTCTGAACACTGATGACACACTGTGAACACTGATGGAACACACAGCAGCAGTTATCCACTCTGTATTCACTCTTATATTAACTCTGCTGTATTAACTCTGTTCTGGTGTTTTTTTCCTGTAGATCGGCTGTAATGCCGTCAGCTGGGCTCCTGCTGTGGTTCCTGGCAGTCTGATCGATCAGCCCACCGGACAGAAACCAAACTACGTCAAACGCTTCGTCTCTGGAGGTTGTGACAACCTGGTCAAACTGTGGAAGTGAGTGTGTTTACAGCCGACTGCGAAAGACACTGAAGGTTCATGAGTTTAGAGCAGGATGTGTGTGGAGGTCTGGAAAGGCTTTAAAAGGAAACACTGTTTTAATAAAGTGGATGAAGTTTGTCCTGTAGTTGGATGTTAGTCGGTTCAAAGGCCTTCATCTGTAAAATCATAAATCCAGGAGGGAACCTGTCATTAACCAGTCTGTACTGGAACAGTTCTAGTCCAACCCGTTTGGGTTTGTGTGCGTCTGTGGTTCTGAACATCATTTAATGCATTTTATTCATTCATTAAAATGAACTTTTCTACGACACAGAACAGGTACAAGCTGAACCTAAAAAGAAGGAACACAGATAGAAAAGAACATATCAAAGAACATATTAAAGAACAAGTAAAAGAACGTATTAAAGAACATATACATGAACATATTAAAGAACATAAAGTCAGGGTCTAGGGGAAAATGTCAGTTGGGACCCTCCCCCCATTAGAGGACAGTGTTTTTAAGGTTACATAGAGAAGGATGATGAACTATATGAGTCCAGTGGGAGGGGTTTGTGTGTTGAACTGATGGTCCTGGACTTACCCCCTCACCCTTTCACCCCCTCAGGGAGGAGGAGGGCCAGTGGAAGGAGGACCAGAAGCTGGAGGCTCACAGTGATTGGGTGCGAGATGTGGGCTGGGCTCCTTCTATTGGTCTGCCCACCAGTACCATCGCCAGCTGCTCCCAGGTCAGTGTGGATCTACTCTGATGTTTGAGCTCAGACTGTTGGACAGGAGGTATTTGTACTAATGAGATGAACACATGAACTTAAACACATCACACTGTTGGAGTCTTTCAGGAGGATGTGCTCATGTTCCTGTGGTTCTGCTAGACCAGTCTGATAGAACAGGATTGGATCATGTTTGTCTTGTGCAGCTGTTTGTGCAGTAGAACATCGTGTGTGTGTGTGTGTGTGTGTGTGTGTGTGTGTGTGTGTGTGTGTGTGTGTGTGTGTGTGTGTGTGTGTGGTCCCTGTTTTCAGTAACACCACTAACTCTGGTGTCTTCTTCATTACCGTCAGGACGGTCGTGTGTTCATCTGGACATGTGACGACCCCGCAGGAAACACCTGGAGCGCCAAACTCCTGCACAAGTTCAATGATGTGGTCTGGCACGTCAGCTGGTCCATCACTGGGAACATCCTGGCAGTTTCTGGAGGAGACAACAAGGTCCTGAACATGCACAAAGAACAGTCACTTTAAATAAATACCCTCACTTGAACACTCATCAGGTTTTTCCTTATAATAGAATCGTGTTTATAGAGGGTCTGCACATACGTCACTTCCCCCCCAGGCCACGCCCCTCTAAATCAGACTGAGTGTCTTAAACCAACCTGCTCAACATGACGGAGTATAGCAGTAAACACAGCCAGAGCAAAGGACCATGGGAAATCTGAAATTAAATGAAGGACAGTTGGACTGGACATGAATCTGTACCAGCTACCAAAGAACAAGTGGTCCATGAACACTGACATGTGGACACAAATGGAGGATCCAGACCTGATCCAGGGGGGAGGGGGTCAGCGCTATTTGGACCTGAAACTAATATACATGGTTTCATCAGGACTGACAACCAGGGTCCAAAACTAGGGCCCAGAACCAGCTGATCCAAAGGCTCCAAAACTAGGGCCCAGAACCAGCTGATCTAAAGGCTCCAAAACTAGGGCCCAGAACCAGCTGATCCAAAGGCTCCAAAACTAGGGCCCAGAACCAGCTGATCCAAAGGCTCCAAAACTAGGGCCCAGAACCAGCTGATCCAAAGGCTCCAAAACTAGGGCCCAGAACCAGCTGATCCAAAGGCTCCAGAACTAGGGCCCAGAACCAGCTGATCCAAAGGGTCTAAAACTAGGGCCCAGAACCAGCTGATCCAAAGGCTCCAGAACTAGGGCCCAGAACCAGCTGATCCAAAGGGTCTAAAACTAGGGCCCAGAACCAGCTGATCCAAAGGGTCTAAAACTAGGGCCCAGAACCAGCTGATCCAAAGGCTCCAAAACTAGGGCCCAGAACCAGCTGATCCAAAGGCTCCAAAACTAGGGCCCAGAACCAGCTGATCCAAAGGCTCCAAAACTAGGGCCCAGAACCAGCTGATCCAAAGGTCATTTCCAGTCCAGCGTGGACTGACCCCAGTGAATATATGCATGATCTACTGGGACTGAGCAGATTTACTGAGTCTAGTTCAGATCCAGTCCTTTATCCAACACAGATACTACTGCTGTGGACCAGCAGGGCACCACTGCATTCTGGGAAATTAGCAGATTTACACCACCTGGTTTAAATTAACACATTATTCTGATCATATTATGGCTTTATTGTCAGAATATGACGACTTTAATCTCATAAACCAATGACATTTTTGTTAAATTATGAGTTTTTTTATAACTATGACTTTATTCTCAGAACATTGTGATTCTTTTTGTATTCGACTTTATTCTCATAAAATTCCAGGTTTTATCTCCATATTTTCTGACTTTCTTCTGGTAGTGCCCAGTGTTTTTCTTTTCTTCTGTGGTCCTAATACTCCGTCGTAGCTTTATTCTCCAGTTCCTCTGTATTTGTAAAACAAGGTTGTAAAACTCAGTTTCAGTTAGTTTACTAATCATGTAGGAGCACAAGGTTCACAATCACAAAATGAGACAAAAACCAGGAAAGATCTGATCATGAAACCAAGAGCTGCACTAAGAAGGAATGTTAGCCAAAACAATAGGTCATTTCAGGTCTGATTGGACCCAAAAATACAGCATCAGTGAATGTTAGCTGACACCAAACAGGACCCACAGATCTTGGTTTGGTTTCCTGGATTTGTGGATCCATCTCCTCTTTTCTTTGTCTTTGGGTGTCTGTAAAACGATAGCTCCCACTGCTTTAAGAACCTGAAAATACAGTCAAACACAACAGCTCTGCAACATTTTGGATTCAATATTGTTCTTCAGTTTAGACAGGACTGAAGCCAACGCTGTCACTCATCTCCCTCTTTCTGACACTCAGTGGGCGGAACCGCCATGACTTCTGCTAGTGCTGATGTCACGTGCAGACCCTCTATTGGTTACAGATGTTTCATGTCATTATCTCAGCTGAACTCAGAGACTGAACGTCTAAATGTGTGTTTTGTGTGTTTTTGTCGTCGTGTAGGTGACTCTGTGGAAGGAGTCGATGGATGGCCAGTGGGCGTGTATCAGTGATGTCAGCAAAGGCCAAGGCGCCGTGTCCACCATTACAGACACACAACAGAACGAGCAGTGACGCACACACACACTCACAGGACGTTGGACACACATGTCCTCCACTGGTCCTTTTTTTAAGAATTGGTTGGTTTCAGTTTTTCCTGGACATGTTTCGGTTTCAGTCCTCCTCGGCTTCATTTTGGACGGTTTGCACAACCGTTAAGGCGGATCCACTCCACACTCCATCCTTACCCATGATGCTCTGCTTCTGAAACATTCCTTCTCCGCTCATGGGGAACCATCGTCCATCAAAGCCCCCTGATGCACACATAAACTCTGGTTCTGTTCACTATATTTACTGCATTAGTTCCAGATGGGCTTCGCTGCTCGGACTGAACCTGAACATCGTCCCAGTGAAATTAAACACAAACACAGGATCCAGTTCAGTCCTCCGTCGTTCAAAACCTTCTCCTGAGTCCCATCATTACAAATCAGAAGTGAATGTTAGAGTTGTGTCTGACATGCGAACATTCACAGTGTGTATATGAACAGTGTTTGTTCCACTTCAGTGACAGTTCCTTTAAAACCTTCAGATCCACATCGGACTCGTCTTCATATTATCAGTAGAATATGAGTCTGTCACCACAGCTCCTGTTTTCAACACATTCAACAGGTTAACGCCCACTTATATGTTAATACTTCATGTTTCTGCCTTAAACCAGTACGTTTCCATGGCAACCAGGTGTCAACATGTTCCAGAGACAAATTTAAATGAAACTGTGTTTTCATTTATCTTTAATATCAAAACTATGGATGTTTGTCATATTTGATGTGATTAAATAAGTTTAATGTTGAAAAGTTTCCTTGTGTCATTGTTTAACTTTTGTTCTAATAATGGAATAGTCCAGGGCTGTCCAACCCTGGTCCTCCAGAGCCACTATCGTGCATGTTTTATACCAGGGCTCTCAAACTCCTGTTCTTTCAGGTTCCACATTCAGTCTGATTTGATCTGCAGTGGACCGAACCAGTAAAATAACAGAATAACCTATAAATAATGACAACTGCAGATTTTTGTCTTTGTTTTAGTGCAAAAAAATTCCCCATTAAATTATGAAAATATTTACTTTTATAAACTACCCAGACGATGTGAAAAACCTGAAAAAAACTGAAACTTTTTAGGAAAAATAAGTGCAATTTTATCAATATTCTGCCTCAACTTATCATTTCGACATGTGCATTAAGGATCAGATCTACTGTCAGTTTCATGGAACTCAGAACAACAGTTAGTCCTGTATTTGTGTCCATGTCCTACACAGCCTTATTGTGTTTGTAGGATTCACCAACATTGTCTTATTTTTGCTCTTTTTATGAGTGTTCATGTTCACTTTGACCAACATACGAGGAAAACATCAGTTTAGAAAGTATTTATTCAATGCACACGAGACACAAGTCTTTAAAGATTTTATTCAAAAAGGGGAAAAAACTCTGATAAATTCAATGTTTTACCAGTAGTCTACGTTAATACGGTTTTGTTCCACTGCAGTACCATCGTTTTTGTGCTTCATCAAACTGTCAAGCATCAACCTCCAAGTCCAACCAGTACACAGAGTAAAGAATGTCTACATTTACTGTTTGTCATAAACACACATGAACATTTACAGACTGAACAGAAGAACTGACTGAAGTGATAAGACAAAGGTTAACAAACAACTACTGTGTGTGTGTGTGTGTGTGCGTGTGCGTGTGTGACACACACTTCCTTTTCCTTTGTGGTTTGTTTCTATGCAGCTCAGTGTGTCTGTGAAGATAAACCACCCCAGTGTCTGTTTGTCAACCATGAGTTCAGTTGTGTTTTCATCTGCACTGGTGAGTGCCTGATGTTTAGTACCTGATGTTTGGTCCTTCTGTGTCTCCTTAGATCCTTTGGGGGGTCAGATTGGATCCTTTTTCTTTTTTTTGGGGGGGGGGGGGTCAGATTGGATCCTTTGGGGGGTCAGATAGGATCCTTTGGGGGGTCAGACTGTTGTTTGGACCGTCGTCTGGACCTTCAGGAACCGTGGAACGTTTCTTTGTAACATGTTTTCATTTTGACCAAACAGGAAGTACTTCGACGCCACCTCTGCTGTTTCTCAGACTTCTTTGACCTGAGGTTCTTCTTTTTTTGTTGTTAGTTGTGTTTTCGGTTTCCATTCCTCTCTTCTTCTTCTAACTCTGGTATTTTCGTGTCTGTCTGGGTTGGACTTCCTCTTCCTTTCTTTCATCTTCGGTCTGTCTTCCTGCAGATGTGCTGATTATCACACGTTCATACTTTAAACCTGTTTTTTTTTTTTTTTGGTCCAGTCTCATCTCAGGTGTGAACCGTAACACCAGAACATCTGATCTGTGCTTGAAGGTCAGGTGGAGATGAAGATCGCAGCCTTCAACGTCAAGAACCTGGGCATCAAAAAGGTCACAGACCAGACGGTGGTTGGATACATCTGCAAGGTAACGCCTCCGTAAGCAGACGAACGTTTAGCGTGTGGTTGAAATTCAAAATGAAAGTGTGTCCTGGACTAAACCCAGGTGTGTTTGGACCATGTAGATCCTGTGTCGGTACAGTGTGGTGTTCATCCTGGAGGTGGTGGATAAGAGTGGAAGAGCCATGAAGAAGTTACTGCAACGACTGAACAGCATCAGGTACGAATGTTCACCTGTAAGTGGTTGTTATCTGTACGGGTCAAAGTTATTATCGTTAATGAAAACTATGTGTGTGTGTGTGTGTGTGTGTGTGTATATCTGTGTGTGTGTGTCAGTTCTAATCCCTACTCCATGACGTCCAGTCGTCCTCTAGGGCGACACCACTACAAGGAGAAGTTCGTCTGCTTCTACAGGTAAAAAAAAAAAAAAAAGGTCTCAGAGGAAAAAAGGCCACAATAATTTGGGAAACACTGTGGAGATGAAGCACAGGAAACAGAATTAAACACACATGTAGAACGCCTTTATTTCCACATGTAATATTCCCACACAGTTTGTGGTCCGTATGAACATTAAATGTGTTTGTGTTTGTGTCAGAGGAGCTGAGGTGACTCTGGAGGCGTGTCATCAGTATGAAGATAACCAGGCAGGAGATGAAGACGCCTTCGCCAGAGAACCCTTCATCCTGCGCTTCAGCTGTCCCACCACACGTATGTACTGTGGACACGCTACCGTTTACTCACACGTATGTATAAAACAGTAAACATATGACTATATATTTACTACTGTATATGGGGTTAGTGGGTGTGTCCTGACCATCCCACCAAGAGGGAAATGAATGTGTTCTGTGCAAGATTAAAAAACAAATAAACCAACTCATGCACAGACACTTGGACTAACAAAAGCTACAGAGACTGAAAATACTACTAAAATTAACTAGTACAAATGTCTAAAATTCATCAGTGGTCTTCCAGGAAACCCTAACACTAACCCCTAACCCCCAACCCTAATCCTAACCCTGGACCATGGAGTTGTGCAGATGTGAGTCCAGTTCTAGGAGTCAGTGCTCTGCATCATCACAGACAGACCAGAGGAATGAGTGACTTCAAATACTGTGGACGCTTCTTCCTTTGGACGCTTCTTCCTTTGGACGCTTCTTCCTTTGAACACTTCTTCCTTCGGACGGTTCTTTCTTTCAACAGTTCTTCAGTCCTTCCTTTAGTACCTGCTCATGTAGACATCCTCCTTCTGTGTGTTTTCTGTCAGTTGTGAAAAACCTGGTCCTGATCCCGGTCCACACTAAACCAGAGGACTCGTTGAAGGAACTGGATGAGCTGCATGACGTGGTGGGAGTCATCAGGAACAAGTGGAAAACCGATGTAAGTGAAACATCATGGATTCTAGAAGTCAGAGGGTCCAACACAGACTGAAACTGGATTTGGCTGTGGTCACTTCTGTAACTGAGAACTAATCATATCCTCCTTCATTCTCTTTGTGCTGTTTTTTTTTTTTTTTTTTTTTTTCAGAATATTCTGATTCTGGGGGACTTCAACGCAGACGGACGTTATCTGTCCAAGAGGAAAATGGAGACGATCCGTATCCGCTCACAGCCGTACCACTGGCTGATCAATGACACTGTGGACACCACCAGCAGTAACCTGAATGACCACACCTATGACCGGTAAGACCCAGGACATTTGGGTCTTTAAGGGTTAAAGGTGGACGTTTGGGTCTGTAAGGGTTAAAGGTGGACGTTTGGGTCTGTAAGGGTTAAAGGTGGACGTTTGGGTCTGTAAGGGTTTAAGGTGGACATTTGGGTCTTTATGGGTTAAAGGTGGACGTTTGGGTCTGAAAGGGTTAAAGGTGGACGTTTGGGTCTTTATGGGTTAAAGGTGGACGTTTGGGTCTGAAAGGGTTAAAGGTGGACATTTGGGTCTTTAAGGGTTAAAGGTGGACGTTTGGGTCTGTAAGGGTTAAAGGTGGACATTTGGGTCTTTATGGGTTAAAGGTGGACGTTTGGGTGTTTAAGGGTTTAAGGTGGACATTTGGGTCTTTATGGGTTAAAGGTGGACGTTTGGGTCTGAAAGGGTTAAAGGTGGACGTTTGGGTCTTTATGGGTTAAAGGTGGACGTTTGGGTCTGAAAGGGTTAAAGGTGGACATTTGGGTCTTTAAGGGTTAAAGGTGGACGTTTGGGTCTGTAAGGGTTAAAGGTGGACATTTGGGTCTGAAAGGGTTAAAGGTGGACGTTTGGGTCTGCAAGGGTTAAAGGTGGACGTTTGGGTGTTTAAGGGTTAAAGGTGGACGTTTGGGTCTGTAAGGGTTAAAGGTGGACGTTTGGGTGTTTAAGGGTTAAAGGTGGACGTTTGGGTCTTTAAGGGTTTAAGGTGGACGTTTGGGTCTGAAAGGGTTAAAGGTGGACGTTTGGGTCTGTAAGGGTTAAAGGTGGACGTTTGGGTCTGTAAGGGTTTAAGGTGGACATTTGGGTCTTTATGGGTTAAAGGTGGACGTTTGGGTCTGTAAAGGTTAAAGGTGGACGTTTGGGTGTTTAAGGGTTAAAGGTGGACGTTTGGGTGTTTAAGGGTTAAAGGTGGACGTTTGGGTCTTTATGGGTTAAAGGTGGACGTTTGGGTCTGTAAGGGTTAAAGGTGGACGTTTGGGTCTTTATGGGTTAAAGGTGGACGTTTGGGTCTGTAAGGGTTAAAGGTGGACGTTTGGGTGTTTAAGGGTTAAAGGTGGACGTTTGGGTCTGTAAGAGTTAAAGGTGGACGTTTGGGTCTGTAAGGGTTAAAGGTGGACGTTTGGGTCTGTAAGGGTTAAAGGTGGACATACAGGTCTTTATGGGTTAAAGGTGGACATTTGTCTGTTGTCCTGTTGACCGTCCTCATGGTCTGTGTGGTTCTCTGTCCACAGGATAGTTGTTTATGGTCGGCCTATGCTTAACTCCATCGTTCCAGGTTCAGCCAAGTCCTTTAACTTCCAGAAGGAGTTCCACCTGAACGATGACACGGTAGGTCTGAGTTTACACAGGATGTCAGTGTAGGGTGAGTGTGAACACAACAAAACCATCAGGATCCTGGACTAGAACAGCTGTTAGAGTTAAAAACAAAACAAAATAATACTAAATATCAGACATTCATCCATAATAACACCCGACCAGTGCACAAAGGATGATTTACAAGGATTATGGGATGGATTCAGCAGCAGGGGAACATTTACTCATACTTATAACCTGAAATGGAGTTGAGTGGATATAATGGTTTATTCTAATGGATCCACCAGATCTCCTTGGTGTTTATTCTAGATTATTCCAGATTATTATGTATCCATGTTCCCATGGCAGTGGTTGAACTGTCCTTATGTGTTTGTTTTCCAGACTCTCAGTATCAGTGATCACTATCCAGTGGAGGTGGAACTGAAGATGGATCCCAAACATGATGGACTAAGAGGACTGAAGACACCCAGGACAGGAGGACCCAGTCCAAACACAGGTGTCTTCCATCTGTCCTCACACCTGTACATGTGTCCACTAGAGGGAGCATTTCCCACACAGCAGATTCTAACAGTGTTTATTAGACATGTCATTTTCTGTTCATGTGACTCTAACACTAACAGGAAAAGGACCGAAGAAAAGAGTTCCAGAGCAAAGGAAGAGGAGGAACAGGGCCCCGAAGAGAAAAGCAGCAGCAGCAGCAGCAGCAGCACAGTCCAACCTGACAACTGCAGCAGTGAAGAGAAGACGCATTCACAAATGAGCAACACACTTACTGATATGTGTAAACACACACACACACATTTCTACATATATACACACACACACACACTGAACCCCTTCCATGGTTCTCACTGTTTCACCTTTACACCTGTCAGGCTTTTACATATTTTTGACACATTGTCTCCCATAGATTATGAAGTCGAACAGATAAATGAATATAGATTGTTTTATTTGAATACATTTAATACAAACCCACTGTATGTAGTTCAGTAGAACAGTAGAACAATGAAGTGCAATAAAAGACCATGTGATCAGGATCTCCTGTGTCTGCATTCAGGTCGACTCTGCTCAGATTGGATTAGATTACAATCAGTAGAGGTCTGTTCTGTTCTGTTCTGTTCTGTTCTGTTCTGTTCGGTTCTAATCTGTTCCATCAGTAAACTTCGCTCAGCTCCACATTGGATCATCTGCTTCTAGAACCTGTGGGTTATCATTATTTGTTTTTGTTTTTTTGGTTTTTTTTTTGTTTTTCTGTTCTTTTCATGATGACACGTGAGGCTCCGCCCCCTCTGACCACGCCTCGCTGACAGTCTATCATTTCCTCTCGCAGTAACAGAATCAAACAGACTTTATTTGGTATAAATCAGATTCCTATTTGATGACATCACAGAGGACTTGAGTGTCTTCTGTTTAAAGTCTCTGTCTCTGCTCACAGTAGTTCTGGTTCTTTCCTAAAGGTCCCCAGTGGTGGACATGTGACACCTCCTGTCTCTGACCCCCCCCCCCCCCCCCCCCCCCCTCCTCCTCCTCTGGCTCCACCCTGTGCAGGTGGAAGTCACCGGACACTCCCTCTGGGGCTCCTCCTCCCTCTAGGGCTCCTCCCTCTGAGGCTCCTCCTTCCTCTGGGGCTCCTGTCTTTGGGGCTCCTCCTTCCTCTAGGACTCCTCCCTCTGGGGCTCCTCCTCCCTCTGGGGCTCCTCCTCCCTCTAGGACTCCTCCCTCTGGGACTCCTCTCTCTGGGACTCCTCCTTCCTCTAGGACTCCTCCCTCTGGGGCTCCTCCTCCCTCTAGGACTCCTCCCTCTAGGACTCCTCCCTCTGGGACTCCTCTCTCTGGGGCTCCTCCTCCCTCTAGGACTCCTCCTCCCTCTGGGGCTCCTCCTCCCTTTGGGGCTCCTCTTACACTCAGCTGCTCCTCCTGGTTCCTCTCATTACCTTCAGCTCCTCCACTCCACCAGCCGCATCCTCAGACCAGCTCTTATCCACACCTCCGTTTCTTCACCTCCTCTCCAGCTCCTCTTTGGTTCTTCACCTCCTCTCCAGCTCCTCTTTGGTTCTCCTCCATCATGAGTCTCAGTCGTACTAAGCGGATCAGCTCCAGTAACTCGGTTCGCAGCAGCGGCGGCTCCAGGCGGCTGAGCGGCTTCGGTCCAGGCCAGGGGGGCTTCAGCGGGGTGTCCCTCAGCAGCAGCTCCTTGTACGCAGGCACCAACGGACACCACCACGGCCTCAGCGCCTCCCTGACCTCCCTGTCCGTCAACAAGAGCCTCCTGGCCCCCCTCAACCTGGAGATCGACCCCAGCCTGTCCATGAGCCGAGCCCACGAGAAGGAGCAGATCAAGAGCCTCAACAACCGCTTCGCAACCTTCATTGACAAGGTACGGACAAGGCAGCAGGCACCAGAATATAGACCAGACCGAAGGATTGACCAGACTATAGACCAGACCGAACAATAAACCAGACTATAGACCAGACCAGAATATAGACTAGACCGAACAATAGACCAGACTGAAGAATAGGTAAAGACCAGATAATAGACCAGACCGGACTATAGACCAGACCAAAGAATAAACCAGACTATAGACCAGACCAGAATATAGACCAGAACGAGCAATAAACCAGACTATAGACCAGACTGAAGGATAGGTAAAGACCAGACTATAGACCAGGCCGAAGAATAAACCAGACTATAGACCAGAATGAACAATAAACCAGACTATAGACCAGACCGAAGGATAGGTAAAGACCAGACTATAGACCAGACCGAAGAATAAACCAGACTATAGACCAGACCAAAGGATAGGTAAAGACCAGACTATAGACCAGACCAAAGGATAGGTAAAGACCAGACTATAGACCGACCAGAATATAGACCAGACCGAACAATAAACCAGAATATAGACCAGACCGAACAATAAACCAGAATATAGACCAGACCGAACAATAAACCAGACTATAGACCAGACCGAAGGATAGGTAAAGACTAGATTATAGACCAGACCAGACTATAGACCAGACCAAACAATAAACCAGACTAGAGACCAGACTATAGACCAGACCAAACAATAGGTACAGACCAAGCTATAGACCAGACCAGATTATAGACCAGACCGAACAATGGACCGAACAATAGACCAGACCCAACAATAGGTACAGACCAGACTGTAGACCAGACCAAAGAATAGGTACCTACCAAACTATAAACTAAACTGTAGACCAGACCAAACTATAGACCAGACCAGAGAATAGACCAAACTATAGACCAGATCAAAGAATAGGTACAGACCAGACTACAGACCAGACGAAAGGATAGACCAGACTATAGACCAGACCGAAGGATAGACCAGACTACAGACCAGGCCAAAGAATAGACCAAAGTATAGACCAGACCAAACTATAGGTACAGACCAGACTATAGACCAAACCAAACCATAGGTAAAGACCAGACTATAGACCAGACCGAACAATAGGTACAGACGAGACTATAGACCACACCAAACTATAGACCAGACCAAACAATAGGTACAGACTAAACTATAGACCAGACCACAGAATAGACCAGACCAAAGAATAGACCAAACTATAGACCAGACCAAAGATGACTGGACTGCCATGATCATATTGTTGGGTGTAATTCAGTTACTGCATTATGTATTTGTTGTGGTTTGATGTTAAAATTAGGAAAATATTATTGTTTGACTCTTGAATCCAGTTAGCGATAAAGGTGTAGAAGCACTGAGGGGTAGGATTAAATAAGTTCATACTTCTGCCTACTCCTTTTCAATCATGCAAAATTCAGACTTGTATGTGCTTGGAGATAGATTCTGTCCATTTGAATGTTTTATTTTGTTTTCGGTTTTTTTGTTGTTGTTTTTTTTACATGTTCGAAATAAATGAATCAATCAAATCAAATCAAATAGACCAGACCTAAGAATAGACCAGACCAAACTATAGACCAGACCAGCACTGAAGTACTGGGTTGAAGTCCCAGATTGAAGTACTGATTAATGTACTGGGTTGAGGTACTGGTTGAAGTACTGGTTAAAGCTCTCATTGAAGTACTGGGTTGATGTACTGGTTAAAGTACTGGTTTGCAGTCCTGTCCTTTCCCATAATCCTCTTGGTCCTTTAACTACAACAGGGTTAAAGTACTGGTTGAAGTACTGGTGAAAATACTGGGTTAAAATACTGGTAGAAGTACAAGTTAAAGTACTGAGTTGAAGTACTGGTTAAAGTACTGGTTTGCAGTCCTGTCCTTTCCCATAATCCTCTTGGTCCTTTAACTACTACTGGTCCATGGATTACATAATATTGTGTATTTTTGTCAATAACAGTTCAAATGAACTATTTACAAAAAGTACATGCATTTTCCATCCGTCCTTTTACTGACAGGAAGGGGCGGGGTTAAGTAAGTTTACACTTCCTCCCACTCCTTTTCCAGTATGTAAATGAAGTTGTTTATATGTATGTATATATATGTATGTTGTATAAGAAACTGGAGTGAAATGAAATGAACAGTGAAACATTTAATTAGTGGAGAAACTGAGGAGTGGGGATAGAAGGGGGGGCACAGGCTTGGGGGGGGGGGGGGGGGGGGGGGGGTTGTTATAGGAACAGAGGCTGTCCTCATTTGCTGTACTCTGTTATCCTGTGGACATGGATACTGTGGATCCTCCGCTCAGGGAACATCTTGACTTTCTCACGGCGTCGGTGACAGTCGTTGACAATAGAACCTTTGTTGGTTCAGATCCTCTGAGGCCTGGACTGAGTTCAGAAAATCTACCTGTGGGAGCTGTGGAAACACTGACTGAGAGCAAGAGGGAAACAAACACCAGGGCGAACAGCAACACAGTAACATTAGCATTAACACTGACATTAACACTGACATTAACATTAGCATTAACACTGGCATTAACACTGACATTAACATTAACACTGACATTAACATTAACACTGACATTAACATTAGCATTAACACTGGCATTAACATTAACTTTAACACTGACATTAACATTGACATTAACTTTAACATTAACACTGACATTAACACATTAACATTAACACTGACATTGACATTAACATTAACACTGACCTTAACATTAGCATTAACACTGACATAAACATTAACATTAACACTGACATTAACATTAACATTAATACTGACATTAACATTAATATTAATACTGACATTAACATTAACACTGACATTAATATTAGCATTAACACATTAACATTAGCATTAACACACTGACATTAACACTGACAATAATATTAACGCTGACATTAATATTAGCATTAACACATTAACATTAACACATTACCATTAGCATTAACACATTAACATTAGCATTAATACATTAACATTAGCATTAACACATTAACATTAATATTAACATTAACATATTAACATTAACATTAGCATTAACACATTAACATTAATATTAACATTAACATATTAACATTAACATTAGCATTAACACATTAACATTAATGTTAACACATTAACACATTCACATTTACACATTAACATTAATGTTAACATTTACACATTAATATTAGCATTAACATATTAAAATTAATATATCTGTGAGTTTGAATCCCCCTGTGCATGTCTAATTGTTCTGTAAATCTTCCCCCGTCCTGTGCAGTCCATTATGATTATATATTTTTCATATGGCTGGTCTTAGACACAGTCTGTCCAAACCATCCATAAACCTACTGTTGGAAATCTACTTGTTTATTTCTGTAAACATGTTCTAACCCCTGATAATAAAGTGGTTCAGATGTAGTTTAAATGTAGTTTCTTAGTCCAGTTCAACAGAAACAGCTCCATTTGGTTTAAGACCGGCTCATAGAACGACAAAAGGCTGTTGTGAGGTGAAGCTCAGTGAACAGGAGTGAAACCCAACCCCCCCCCCCATCCCACTGACACTGAAACATTTAAGAGCTGCCTCTCTCCTGCACATTAATGTCATTAGTGCAATGCACTGTGGGTACACGGGCCTGGAGTTGAAAACCACTGGAAGTCCAAAACAGGGTCAGTGACTCCAGACAAGTGCATTTTATTACACAGTAGAAGAAGAAATACAACAGACCTGCACCAACATACCAACAAACACCTGCACTGGGAATGGAACACGCAGACTGGGACTGGTCCATTATATTTAAACGGACATTTAAACTGTTTAAATGTCTTTTACAGTCTCAATCCTTGGTACCGGTCCATTATACAGTCTCAGTCCGTGGTACCGGTCCATTATACAGTTTCAGTCCGTGGTACTGGTCCATTATACAGTTTCAGTCCTTGGTACTGGTCCATTATACAGTCTCAGTCCGTGGTACTGGTCCGTTAGACAGTCTCAGTTCGTGGTACCGGTCCATTATACAGTCTCAGTCCTTGGTACTGGTCCATTATACAGTCTCAGTCCGTGGTACTGGTCCGTTAGACAGTCTCAGTCCGTGGTACTGGTCCATTATACAGTTTCAGTCCTTGGTACTGGTCCATTAGACAGTCTCAGTCATTGGTACTGGTCCATTATACAGTTTCAGTTCTTGGCACTGGTCCACTGACATTGAAGCTGTTTGACCCATTTCCGTCCCATTGAGCCCAGTGTAACCTGATCAGTCCGATCTGTGCTGGTGTGGTTGACTCTCAGAGGGACAGTGTTCTGTTGTGAACTGAACACAGGCTTTGTGCTGTGCAGGGGGGGAGGGGGGGTGTGTACCTGAGTGCAGGCAGGTAAATGGATCTGTGCAGATCCGGCCCTGAACACACTCAGCTGTTATTAGTGATGGAGTCTACAGCTTCTGTTTGGACAGGAAGGACCTCAGATGATATCTTCAGTGTATTTTTATTCAGTGTATTCAGTGTATTTTTTGCATTTCACAAATTCATCCCAGGGGCCGGACTGGACCCTTTGTGGGCTGGTTTTGGCCCCCGGGCCGCATGTTTGACACCTGTGTTCTAACTGCTCAGGTCCACCTTTATGTCCCTTTAATCAAACCTCAGTTTGAACAGAACGTGACGGTGTGTCAGACTGAACAGGTGTGTCTGTCACTCATTCACCTGCTCAGGTGGAGTTTGGCTTTATGTCATAACAGGAAAGACCGCCCACTGGGGGGCAGGGTTTCATACCTTCCATCAGTAACAATAGATGAGTTTCAGTGTTCACTAACAACAGTGATGTGCGCAACTCGGAGGTAAAAACACTAGTACCAGCTCCAGCCGGCTCCCATCAGCCGTACACCTGCAGGCTCTGAACTGGTGAACCAGCCCAGATGTTCACTGGAAACGCTCCGTGAACTGTCTGTGTCCTAAAGCCCCTCCCATCTTCATCATGTGACTGGACCTCATGTGGAAGGCTGTCCCATAGTTAAAGCAGACCGGCACAGACGGGGGGGGCAGTACTGTCTCCAGCTCCAGCTGAACTCAGCGCTGTCACCCGCCGTGGCTCCGCCCACTTCCATCTGCCTCACCCAGCTGAGGAAACTCAAAGGGAGCAGGTAGATCCACAACCACTGTGTCTGTAGGTGATGGTCCAGGGGAAGTCCTCCTGGAGGTTTAAAGGGTCTGCAGCACCGGACCACATGAGGACTGTTCTGTTTTTCCATGCTGCAAAGTGCAACAGGCACGCAGGCTAACTATACTGAGAAGCTAGGCTAACTATACTGAGAAGCTAGGCTAACTATACTGAGAAGCTAGGCTAACTGTACTGAGAAGCTAGGCTAACTATACTGAGAAGCTAGGCTAACTGTACTGAGAAGCTAGGTTAACTGCGGTAATAACTCTAAACAGTGGTCGGCAGAACAGAACCACCACTGACACCAATGGAACCCAGTGGTCTGTATGCAGAACTGATACTGGGTGGACAGGTGGACTAACGGTGAGTCATGTGACTGGAGTACCGCTGTTGTATTCAGCGTAGAGGTGAACAGTGGCGCTGTTGGTTCTATACAGGTAGGATGTTGGTTCTATACAGGTAGGATGTTGGTTCTATACAGGTGCTGTTGGTTCTATATACAGGTAGGATGTTGGTTCTATACAGGTGCTGTTGGTTCTATACAGGTGCTGTTGGTTCTATACAGGTAGGATGTTGGTTCTATACAGGTAGGATGTTGGTTCTATACAGGTGCTGTTGGTTCTATATACAGGTAGGATGTTGGTTCTATACAGGTGCTGTTGGTTCTATACAGGTGCTGTTGGTTCTATACAGGTAGGATGTTGGTTCTATACAGGTAGGATGTTGGTTCTATACAGGTAGGATGTTGGTTCTATACAGGTGCTGTTGGTTCTATACAGGTAGGATGTTGGTTCTATACAGGTGCTGTTGGTTCTATACAGGTGCTGTTGGTTCTATACAGGTGCTGTTGGTTCTATACAGGTGCTGTTGGTTCTATACAGTTGGATGCTGTTACTAAATGTTTGATGCCTTGCTCACAGACAGACCAGCGATCCTGCAGCAGGTTCTGTTCACAGTGTTGTGTGGAAACTTTCTTTGGTAGATTACCCTCAGTATTTTAATCTGTCAAAATGATGGACAGCCTTCAGAATTTTCTGTCATTTAAAAAAAAAAAAATCCGTCAATGACGGAATATTTTCAGTTAAGGCGACCTCTGTATGGTAGATCTCCAGAACTTGCCACATATGAGGTGTGCACTGCACAGACCAGCACTCTTCATTTCCTCCTCACACCAGTTCTTGCATTTTAATGCCTGCAACCGTAACTTTCGCCGATTTTTGTGGAAGGGATGTTTACAAGCAGGAATTGTATAGAAGATTAACTCTTTCTGTGTGCTCTTTCTATTCTGACAACCTAAGGCACAGCAAGACGACGGCATTATTCACACTGGCAGTCACTGCTTTGTACGAACTCGGCGTGTTTTCTGCCTCCAAGGTGCACACGCAGCATACGTCATATGTCACATGAAACTGATCTACAGAAAAAGGCTTTTTTCACTCAGTGTTTGATGAACTTCGCTATTTCACCAAATTACTTGGCTAACACTTAGCATACACAAACCTCTTAGGTTCCTGTAATTCTGCCCCTTTTGTCCAAATATGGTCACTTCTGGCTTCAAAAAGCCAACATGGCAAAGGCCAAATGATAGGGATGTGCCAAAAAATCGATTCATATAAAAATCGCAATTCTCATTTACTGTGATTCAGAATCGATTTAAAATGTCCCAAAATCGATTTAAAAAAAATAAAACAAATCCAGCGGCAGTCTGCCTCCGGTTTGTACACAGGGCATCCTGACGTCATCACGCAGCCGGTTACGCACATGCGGTAAGCACCAAAACAAAGGAAACTAATGGAGGAGGTAGGGGTAGCGGTTGGCGCGATTAGCAGTTAGCGAATTGACATGCCTTCAAATGGAGTTAAATAATATATGAAAGGATGAAAATGCGTACGTATAACACACTAAATGCAGTAAAGTGGTGTCCCATCCACCAGTATTTGCTGAACTCAGTGTGTCAGCTGCATCAGCCACAGTTGAAGGACACAGTGACACAGGCAGACACCAGAGGAACACCAACACACACTGATGGACCTCAGCAAACTACTGCCAAGCACAGACACATGTTTAACACTGAATAAGTGTGAAAAAGACATTTGAATGTGTGCATCAAGGTTATTATCATTAATGAAAACTAATGAAATGATGAAAACTAGAATTGTAACAACATTTTCTTTAACTAAAATTAATAAAAATCGGACCAATGGCCCTGTAGCTTACCGGCCAAATTAAAAGCTTTGGGAAATGTATCCAGATGCTATTTATTCTCACCCAGTTCTGTGTATTTATTCTGTTACAGAAATAGCCCATGTTTTGGTCATATTCCAATCCGATCTGCAAGAAATTCAAATTCACACTTGATATCATTGATACTGATTTATTGGATCAACCCACTTCCTATCTCTTATAATGGGAAAATTTTTCAAAGTGGCACCAAATCCAGAATGAGATCTGGATCGAAATAATTTCAATCCCTTGTGCTGACATCATCATACAGAAGCTGTATACCAAGTTTGAAGTCAATCAGAGCTGGAGTTTAGGAGAAGAAGACGATTGAAATGTTTTCCCCATTAGAGCCCATGTTCAATTTTGCGTCAGTTCCAGATCCAGAAGAAGATCCTGATCAGCATGTGGACATTATGTTTGGGTCATCTCCCCATCAGGGCTGGACTGGAGACATTTACACTGGAGATCATTTAGATTTACTGAGTTATTGCATCCATCCACTTCCTATCTGTTATAATGGGGACATTTTTCAAAGTTGCACCAAATCCAGGATCAGATCCAGATCCAAATAATTTCACTAACTTTTGCTGACATCATCATAAAGAAGCTGTATAGCAAGTTTGAAGTCAATCGGAATTGTAGTTTTGGAGAAGATGACCACTGAAAGTTTTGTAACGGACGACAAACGATAACAGACAACAGACGACGCATGACGACAATAGTTTACAGCCTGTCGGCCGTAAGCTAAAAAACTATAATTAAAAGAAAAAAATGATAACTAACTGAAACTGTATTGTGTGTTTACAAAACTAACTAAAACGGATAAAAATTATGGATAAAATTCCCTTTGTTTTCGTCTTTGTCAATGTCAGATTGATACGAAATCGATTTCTTTGTCTCTCTCAGTTTTCTGTGCTGTCTCCATACGACACTTTTTGGTCACTTGTGTTCACTGTGGTTTCCAGTCGTCTTCTGGTCCCCACTCTACCTGGAAACATGGAGACTAAAGTTGGGAGAAAGCAGCAGAGTCCTGTCTGGGATTTATTTGAATATGACGACAGAGAAAAGAGACAACTAAACTAAAACTAAGCATTTAGAAAATAACAAAAACTAATAAAACTATCAAACTTGCTCTAAAATTGAATTAAAACTGAATTAGAGGGGGAAAAAAAGTCAAAACTAAATCAAACTAAACTAGAATGAAAGATCCAAAACTATTAGAACCTTGAATGCTAGAGCAAAATAAATTGATTTCGTATCAATCCAACGTTGACAACGACAAAAACGAAGGGAATTTTATCCATAATTTTTATACGTTTTAGTTAGTTTTGTAAACACACAATACAGTTTCAGTTTGTAATCGTTTTTTTCTTTTAATTGTAGTTTTTATTTATTTCAGTTATCAAAAATGTTTTTCCAATTCTAGTTTTGGTCATTTCGTTAGTTTTCGTTAACGATAATAACCTCGGTTCCGTCCTGCAGTTGGATCTAAATCCATGTGTGTCTGGGTTCATATTGGACCTATGTCCTTCAGGTTCGTTTCCTGGAGCAGCAGAATAAGATGCTGGAGACCAAGCTGGAGCTGCTCCAGGGCCAGGGGGTGAGCCGCTCCAACGTGGAGCCCCTGTTCGAGGCCTACATGGCGGGTCTGCGGCGCCAGATGGACCTGGTCAACAACGACAAAACCAAACTGGACGGAGAGCTGAGGAACATGCAGGGTCTGGTGGAGGACTACAAGCACAAGTAGGTGACGTGGCTTCAGTGTGTGACGTCCAGGTGTTGAATGTAGATGTGGGTAATAAACACACCTCTGCTGTCCTCTGTGTCCCAGATATGAGGAGGAAATCAACAAAAGGAACAACCTGGAGAATGACTTTGTCATCCTAAAGAAGGTCAGCCTCACTCATGTTCATTCATACTGTTCCTTCACACAGGTGTGGTGGGTAATGGGATCCAGCCTTTTGTCCTCTTCCATTGTCCTGTGTCTCAGAGTCTGTCCTACTGTCCTACACACCCACATGGATCACTACTTTTACTACCAGTATCACTATCAGTATCAGTGTCAGTATCAGAACACATTTCAGCTTATTTTATGCTGCCTCATACTTCTGTTGCACCTCTATGCAAGGTTCTAATAGTTTTGGATTTTTCAGTATGGTTTAGTTTTATTTAGTTTTGACTTTTTTTTCCTCTAATTCAGTTAGTTTTAATTTGTTTTTAGAGCAGGTTTGATAGTTTTTATTAGTTTTTGTTTTTTCTAAATACTTGTTTCCTCCGCCAGGAGGTATTGTGATCACTTTGCTTTGTGTGTGTTTGTTTGTTTGTTTGTTTGTTTGTTTGTTTGTTAGCAACTTTAGGGGAAAACTCTTCCACCCATCTTTCCCAGATCTTCCCCACAGATAGGCCTAGGCCCTGGGACCAACCCAGTCCATTTTGGTCCCAGTAGGACAAAGTTCAAGGTCACAGCAAGGTCACAACATCTACAGTTTTCCATCTGTCATCACTGAGACATTTTCCAAAATTCATCAAAAATTCAAAACGACTCTGATTCTCCTCCAGTTGGATCCACCTGTAGCTTAGAACAATCTCTTGTATCTGGAACTAAATTGTCCACATCCACTGTGGAATGTGGACTCTGTGGACATTTCCACTGAACATTGAAAATCCCATTTCCCACACATTTAAAATTAGAACTCAACAAATATTGATGTGAATTGAATCTAATTGGACAGACACATGACTGGGACTAGATTCAACTTTTTCTGCTGTATGGAACAACCTGGAAACTGTTGGATTTAAACAGAAATAGTCGATCCACACATGCACACCGTTCGGGGTGCTTGGCGGAGGTTTGCGTTCTCTGAACACTTGGTTTTAGTTTAGTTTTAGTTTTTTTTGTATCTTTTATCTTCTTCACTGTCGTATTCCCATAAATCCCAGACAGGACTGCTTTAGTCTCCATGTTTCCAACTCTAAACCAAGTGACGGACCGTGAAGTACCGCATGGTGCTGCTAGCTAAAATCAATGGAGTCAAATAACTCAATTTCATATCAGTCAGACATTGACAAAGATGAAAAGGAAGTTAATTTTATCCATAATTTTTATCCGTTTTAGTTAGTTTTATAAACACACAATACAGTTTAAGTTAGTTATCGTTTTTTTCTTTTAATTATAGTTTTTATTTATTTCAGTTAACAAAAATGTTTTTACAATTCTAGTTTTTGTCATTTCGTTAGTTTTTGTTAACGATAATAGCCTTGCCTCTATGGAAGCAAATCTGTCTCATCAGATTTTGAATTATAAAAGCCATTGAATTTCTAGCACTGAAAAATTCAGATCACACATCTGCGCTGACCGTCTTCCTGCATCGGCGTCACATGACCAACCTAATGTAACTCGACTGGTTGGCTGTCGGTTTGACTTGAGATAGAATCAATTGCTTATCCTTGGTGTCCTGGATGTGTGATCTGAATTTTTGCATCTGAATTTTTTTCAAACATGCGTCCCGGGGCCCAAATGGGTCCCGCCAAAGGTTCCAGTCCGACCCCTGGGATGAATTTCCAAAGTGCATTAATTCCACAGTCCAGGCTGTGGAACTCATTTTAGTGTCGGTTCCACATCCAGACCAATCTGATCTACAGTCAAGTAATAACAGCAGAAGAACCCACACAAAAGAACCACTGCAGATTTACAACTGGGTTTGATGGGAGAAAAATATTACATTATGTCTATAAATAATGACAGCTTCAAATGTTTGTCTTTATTTTAGTGCAAAAAATAACATTAAATTATGAAAATATTTACATTTACAAGCTCTCCTGTAACAATAAAATGTGAATAACCTGAACAAATATGAACAACCTAAAATGTCTGTATTAAATTCAGTCCAGTTTGAACTCTTTTCTTCCTGTTCCTCAGTGTTTAGTGTCTTTGTAGATCTGATCCAGAATGCACATGGACAAATGAGAAGTGGAGGAAGAATATTGTTAAAATTGCGCTGATTTTTCTTAAGAAATTTCAGTTTTTTCAGGTTATTCACATCTTTTTTGTTTGGATAGTTTATAAAAGTAAGTATTTTCATAATTCAATGGGGGGTTTTGCACTAAAACAAAGACAAAAATTTGGAGTTGTCATTATTTCTAGGTTATTCTGTTCTTATTTTACTGGTTCGGCCCACTGCAGATCAAATCAGGCTGAATGTGGAACCTGAAAGAACATGACTTTGAGAGCCCTGATTCACAGAGACTGATTACACATCACATGACTACTGATACTGTTCATATTTGAAGTATTTGTAGAGAATTAAAGGATGTGCAGACTTCTTCCAAACGTTCATTCCAGTCCTCTGTCAGCGTCTTTGGTTTCTGTGGTGTCTTCAGTTTGTCCATGTGTCCTGTATTCCATGTTCTGGTGGGGGTTTTTTCATGTCATGTGGGTGTTTTTCTTTGGTGTCATTGGTCAGGATGTGGACTCCGCCTACCTTGTGAAGGCAGACCTGGAGGATAAAGTGGGAGCTCTGACTGATGAGATTAACTTCCTGCGCAGCGTCTATGAGGAGGTACAAAAACTCTTCTTTCTTTATGTATTTCCACAGTTTCATTTCTGTCATTGTGGTGTTTAGTTTTGCTTGTCCTTAATAGAAGTCAGTGGAGACGTGACTTCAAACATAAACTGACATCGAGATCAGAAGGGCCCAATCCCAATTCACCCCTGGGCCAAGGGGTGGGAGTAAAGGGCAGGGCCAAGGGGGAGGGATAGGAGTAAGGGGAAGGGCCAAGGGGGAGAGGTAAGGGGAAGGGGAAGGGCCAAAGGGGAGAGGTAAGGGGAAGGGGAAGGACCAAGGGGGAGAGGTAAGGGGAAGGGGAAGGGGCAGGGCCAAGGGGAAAGGTTAAGGGGAAGGGGCAGGGCCAAGAGGGAGGGGTAGGAGTAGGGGAAGGGCCAAGGGGGAGGGCTAAGGGGATGGGGAAGGGCCAAAGGGGAGGGCTAAGGGGATGGGGAAGGGGCAGGGCCAAGGGGGAGGGGTAAGAGTAAGGGACAGGGCCAAAGGGGAGGGGTAGGAGTAAGGGGCAGGGCCAAGGAGGAGGGATAGGGGTAAGGGGCAGGGCCAAGGGGTAGGGGTGGGAGTAAGGGACGGGGGGGAGGGGGAGGGGTAAGAGTAAGGGACAGGGCCAAAGGGGAGGGGTAAGGGGCAGGGCCAAGGGTGATTTTCATGGTCAGATGTTGTTGTGCTTACAACTGTATCATCAGAACATGGATCTTAGAGCCAATCAAATGATCTGATTTCATGCTGATAAATCCATGTGGTGTCAGACTGTATTTTCACTTTGTCTGAGATGGAAGTAAATCTGTCTCATCAGATTTTGAATTATAAAAGCTACTGAATTTCTAGGACTGAATTTTTTTTGCACTGAAATTAAGTATCTGAATTTTTTGTCTCTGAATTTAACTATGTTCATAAATTTGGAATAAAAAATTCAGATGCAAAAAATTCAAAAGTAAAAAATTCAGATGCAAAAAGTTCAAAAGTGAAACAATGAGATGCAAAAAAAATTCAAAAACAAAAAATTCAGATGCAAAAAATTCAAAAAGAAAAAATTCAATCTTGCTTATCCTTGGGTCCCTGGGTGTGAGATCTGAATTTTTTGCATCTGAATTTTTTTTATTCTAAATTTATGAACATAGTTGAATTCAGAGACAAAAAATTCAGATACTTAATTTCAGTGCAAAAAAATTCAGCGCAAAAAATTCAATAGCTTTTATAATTCAAAATCTGATGAGACAGATTTACTTCCTTAGTCTGATTCATGGTTTCATGGACGTCGTCTGTGAATCCTGACATGCTCCTCCTTCTGTAACCGTTCTATTATACTTCTGTGAAATCAGGAGCTGCGTGAACTGCAGGCCAGCATCAAAGACACGTCAGTGGTGGTGCAGATGGACAACAGCCGCAGCCTGAACATGGAGCAGATAGTGGCCGAAGTCAAAGCCCAGTACGAGGAGATAGCAGCGCGAAGCAGAGAGGAGGCAGAAGCATGGTACAAGAGCAAGGTAAGGGTCCAGAACCTGGTCCAAGAGCAAGGTACGGACTAAAGAAGGTCCAGAACCTGGTCCAAGAGCAAGGTATGGACTAAAGAGGGTCCAGAACCTGGTCCAAGAGCAAGGTATGGACTAAAGAGGGTCCAGAACCTGGTCCAAGAGCAAGGTACGGATTAAAAAGGTTCCAGAACAGAGGTACTGGTGTTCAGGTAAAAACACAGGTGGAACACGAAGAGACATTAGTTGAACACTGGAGTAGACTGGTACTGAGAAGACACCAGCTCCAGTGAAGACATGCTGGACGTCCAGTTGGACAGTCTCTAACATGGATGTGTCTGATCTCTGCTGTTTCGTCTGTATCATGAATAAAATGATGCTGTTATTCTAGTTTTTATTAGTCTTGATTTTTTTCTAAATGCTTAGTTTTAGTTTAGTTTTAGTATTAATTTTGGTTCAGTGGTCTCTTTTCTCTTCTTCTCTGTCGTCGTATTCAAATAAATCCCAGACAGGACTCTGCTGCTTTCTCCCAACTTTAGTCTCCATGTTTCCAGGTAGAGTGGGGACCAGAAGACGACTGGAAACCACAAGTGAACACAAGTGATGGACCATTAATTATCATATGGTACCACTAGCTAAAATTGCTAGAGTGAAATAAATCAATTTCATATCAATCCAACATTGACAAAGACGAAAACGAAGGGAATTTTATCCATAATTTTTATACATTTTAGTTAGTTTTGTAAACACATAATACAGTTTCAGTTAGTTATGGTTTTTTTCTTTTAATTATAGTTCAGGGATTAAAGTTCTCCGTCACCACAACGGATTTCCATCAAATGGAAAAATTGAGGGGGGAAAAAAGTCATATTGAAGTAACTTCCCCACGAGTTTCGCGGAGTCCAGTCGGCACCACGATCCTGTCCTGGGTCTGCTGTCCTGGGTCTGCTGTCCTGGGTCTGCAGGTGTTGAACACAGGCACAGGGGGCTGATAGGTTTAACAGTGATGAGAATAAGATGACTTCTTTATTTTTATGTCAGGAGGACAGATTGATGACTGTTTCTCTTTGGAAGGAAACGCTGCTCATTCTGTGCCTCAGAAACACATGGACAAGTTCAGCTTTACTGAAGTTCAGCCTCCAGACTAACTTTAGTTTAGTGCAGACAAGTAGCTTTCATTATGAAAGAACCACAGCGAAAAGGGAAGAAGACAGAACTGATCTACATGTACCTTCATGTTTGGGTTCAGAGCTTATCTCCTCTTGCCGGTATATGACGTGTGTGTGTGTGTGTGTGTGTGTGTGTGTGTGTGTGTGTGTGTGTGTGTGTGTGTGTGTGTGTGTGTGTGTGTTTGTGTGTATGTGCCCTTCCCATGCGTGCGGCTGTGCGCGCCGCGGCCTTACGCGGTTACGTGCCCGACTGCATAAGTGTTTTATTTGGACCCGTTTAGCATCTTATTTCTATGTGTGTGGTACAGTACGAAGATAAAACTGAATGAATGAGTAACACCCTTGGTATTTGCAAAGCCACTGTATTTGAAATCCCCTCAGAGAGGATCTGGAACGGAATAGAATTTCTGTTTCAGTTGACGTAATTTCTTCCAATCAAAAGAGAACATGGTATTGGTGGGAGGGGCTTGTGGACGCAGGTTTGACGACGTACAGATTATTTTGGCTAGCGTATACGACATCATGGACACGTTTGTAGAGGAAGGTGCTGAAGTGGGAACTATTGAGAGATGCGTGAAAAATAGATGGAGGTGGGCGTGGCTTGATTGTTAAATTAAAAAGTTTTTCACTCATTTTTTGCAGTAAGGTTTTCTTCTAGTTATTTTCACTTGCTTCACAGGTTTTCATACCCTTTAAAATTATCCAGAGAGCACCAAAATTGACCTGAAGCTTTAAAAATTTTCTGGGGGAGGACCCCCAGACCCCCCACCAATACCACTCATGACATTTTTCTATCCATGTTACTGATCTTCTACACCTGTACACTCTCTCATTGTAATGGTGCGAGTACAAACACAGAATCCAAATGCAGAACTCAAACGCCAAAAATATAATTCAAAAGATTTATTTATCACACACAGGTGAAAAATAATGAACAGTGACAGAATCTTGAGGATAATGGTGGTTGATATCCTTCTCTGATTCGATCTCTGGATCAGGGGCGACAGCCCGTCTCCCCGTACGGTGTTAGGGGTTTTTCTCCCGACTAGGGAGAAGCAAAGGGAGGTCAGGGACGGAAACAGGTCATACACAGGCAGGCAAATTCTCGGGCGACAGGACATAAGGACAAGACAAAACTCACGTACCGATAGTCAGGGCGAGAAGGTCAAAACCAGGAATCCGGAGAGGCAGACAAAACCAGACAGGGAGCAGGCAGAAGACGAAAACCCGAGGGATCCAAAAACAGGTCAAAAACAGGCAGGCAAACGAACAAATGAGGTCAAAACACTGGTCTGAACTGCTAGAGTTACAAACTGGCGAATGACCTAGGGGAAGAGACAGGGTTTAAATACACAAAAGGGAGGGAAGACAACTAGACACAGGTGAAGCAAATCAGGGCGGAGACAGGTAATCAGAACAGAGGTCAGGATGAACAGGGAACAGGAAGTAAAGACGACAGACAAGACACATGAGGGAAAACTTAACAAAATAAAACAGGAAGTGACAAACAAAACATAAAAGACAGACAAGACCAGACTAGCGTCTGGCAGCAGGTATGACACCCATTCAGTGTGTTTTACAGTATTGCCAAATTTGACTATATAAACTTGAATGTTATAGTAGTATTGTATTACATCATTTTTAATAGTGGCCAATGATTTTGACCAGAAGAACATTTTCAGTCAGATGAAAAATTTTTGCTTTAATCCCTGTTATAGTTATTTATTTCAGTTAACAAAAATGTTTTTACAATTCTAGTTTTTATCATTTCATTAGTTTTTGTTAACGATAATAACCTTGGTGTGTGTGTGTGTGTGTGTGTGTGTGTGTGTGTGTGTGTGTGTGTGTGTGCAGTTCGACCAGATGTCGGTGCAGGCCAGTCAGTTTGGAGATGAGCTTCGTGTTGTGAAGAGTGAGGTGGCCGAGGTGAACCGTCTCATCAGCCGTCTGCAGAGCGAGATCGAGGCGGTCAAAGCCCAGGTACAGTTACAGTTATAGGTACAGTTACAGTTACAGGTATAGGTACAGGTGCAGTTACAGGTCCACTACAGGTTCACTGGGACTTCAACAGCAGTACTGCAGACAGAAGGATTTGAACCATCATGTTCTGTGTCTGTCAGCGTGGCGGTCTGGAGAACCAGCTGGCCGAGGCAGAGGAGCGTGGAGAACTGGCTGTGAAGGAGGCCAAAGCCCGGACCAGAGACCTGGAGGACGCCCTGCAGAGAGCCAAGCAGGACATGGCCCGACAGCTGCGAGAGTACCAGGTCAGAGCCACCAGGGACACATATATGGACATGTACTTCAACTTCAACTTTATTTATCCTTAGGAAAGGAAAGTCAGTGTGCAGCAGGGATCATAAACACAAAAACAGATACTCAGAAACAGCACCACCAGATGGCACCACAATAAAATTACACAAGACAGGACAACACACAATGGAGCCCCTCCCTTCCCAACACAAGTTAAAAAAAGGTCTAATAGGGCAGTACACAAGTTAACTGCCATAATGGCCATGAGCATTAAAAAATAAATAATCATATTAAAAAAAAAAGAAAAAAATGGACACATAAAAAAAAGTTGTAGATATCAGCGAAGTGAATTCAGATTCCTAATACCCACAGGAATAAAGGAATCCCTAGCCCAGGGCTGTCAGACTCATTTTAGTTCAGTTCCACATTCAGCTAAATTTGATCTGCAGTGGGCTGAACCAGTAAAATAATAACATAATAATATATAAATAATGTCAATTCCAAACTTTCCTCTATGTTTTAGAGCAAAAAAAGTTAAATTATGCAATGAAAATGTTTACATCTACCAACTATCCTTTAAAACAATGTGAATAACATGAACAAATGGAAATTTCTTAAGAAAACTAAGTGTAATTTTAACAATATTCTGTCTCAGTTTATCATTTAAACATGTGCATTACAACATACAGATCACAGTGGATCAACAAACACACAAAACATTTCATAACAGGCTGAATATTGTTACAATTACATTTCAGACATTTCGAAATATTCATATTTGTTGCAGTTATTTGTGTTTTTGTGAAAAGTTAGTTTGTTTTAGTGTAAATACAGTAAAATGACATGAAAATGTTTACATTTACAAAGGGAAAAATATGGAGTTGTGATCATTTATAGGTTATTATGATAGTATTTGACTGATCTGACCCACTGGGGATTAAATTGGTCTGTATGTGGAACCTGAACTAAAATGAGTAATTTCTTCAGTGTAATTTTTGCATTTCATAAATTCATCCCTGGGGCCAGACTGGACCCTTTGGGGGCCCGGATTTGGCCCCCGGGTCACATGTATGACACCTGTGCCCTAGCCCGTCCAGTTCTCAACTGAGGAAGCCTAAAACAGTGTCCAAAAGGGAGCAAATTAAACTCCCCAAACAGTGGGTGATCAGAACAGTTTAAACCACTGACCTGTTGAACATACATGTCCTGCAGCTGGGTCAGCTGGACCCCGACCACCTTTGATGCTACATTTACCAGCCCAGTTAACTTCCTCTTACTGGTCATTGAATGACCACCATACCACAGCACAACGCAAAATGTTAAAACAGATTGAATAGAACACTGGTAACAAAGTCATCAGAGTCCTGCACACATTAAATAATTTCATCTTTTTAAAAAAGAATGTGTGTGTGTGTGTGTGTGTGTGTATATATATATATATATATATATATATATATATATATATATATATATACACACACACACACACACACATTTCAGATTCAGTCCCATGGGATCACCAACACTTTGATGAGTAACTGTAGTTTAATTGTGTGTTTGTTGTTTGTAAGTTGAACACATTCTAAGTCCATGTATTTAACACTGACCATAGATGATTAAAAAACAGTCATGTGACACCAAACTGACACTATATAATGAGTTTGGATGTCCTCCTGCAGGACTTGATGAATCTGAAACTGGCTCTGGACATAGAGATCGCTACCTACAGGAAACTGCTGGAAGGAGAGGAGGACAGGTGAGACAGACCCACGAACAGATGAGTAGAACTGTAGAAGAACAGATGAGTAGAACTGTAGAAGAACAGATGAGTAGAACTGTAGAAGAACGGATGAGTAGAACTGTAGAAGAACGGATGAGTAGAACTGTAGAAGAACAGATGAGTAGAACTGTAGAAGAACAGATGAGTAGAACTGTAGAAGAACGGATGAGTAGAACTGCAGCTGGTGATGAGTCTGGAATCAGTTAATCTATTGGTTATTTTCTTCAATTCTATTAAATGATTATTAGTAGAGGTGATAAAAGTAGTAAAAATGTGAAACCAGCACACATCTGAAAATGACTAAAACATGTCCTTTATTCCAGAAACAACAACCACAAAAAGAATAAAAGGAAAATTATATTTTAAAAAATATATAGACAATTAACAATCACAGTATAAAAGTATGTGTGTGTGTAAATAAATAAATATATATATATATGTGTGTGTGTGTGTGTGTGTGTATGTGTGTATATATATATATATATATATATATATATATATATATATATATATATATATATATATATATACACACACACACCACCAGACCAGTCAGGTTCCATGTCTAACCATCTGTCAGTTCAGTTCAGTCTCCAACACATTTACAAACACCTGAACATGAACAAACACTGAACTGTGGATGACCCTGGACTCATGTGCATCACAATAAATGTCCGTGTGAAACAACAGTGGAACCAGTGTTTTGAAATGAAGCTTCGGGTCAGGAAATAATTATCAAATGAGTAATAATAGTCAAATAAAATAATTGGAGTTGAATGGATGCTTTCAGATGAGTCATGACAGATCTGTGAACATGAACTGACCTGCGTGTGTTCTTCTGTGTTCTCTTGTGTTGTTGTGTTGTTGTTGTGTGTTGTCATGTGTTGTTGTGTATTGTTGTGTTGTTGTCGTGCAGACTGGGACAGCAGTCCATCCTCAACATCCAGGCTGTGTCCAGCTACAGTAAGTAACTATCTGGTCCAGACCTGTATGGAGCACACAGCTGCACCGACGCCTCCACCCCCCCACCACAGCAGGACCTGCACAGCCTCCATTACCCCCCACCCCCACCCCCACCCCCCCAGTTAGAGAACAGCAGGCTTTTGTCTTTTTACAGTGTGAAATGTATTCTGTAGATGCAGGTGGTTTTTCCACAGCAGAACGTGGAACCTTCTGGACATCCTACTGACACCCCCCCCCCCATAAACCACCACCTGTCTGGTTCTAGTCTAGAGTTAGGGTTCTTCTTATGCATGCGTCTCTGTTTTGTCATCATATCCTCATTTACTGTTTGCATCTCAATTCTCACAATAAAATGATTAAAAAAAAAAAAAACTTTTCTAAAAGACACATTTTTGTTTTGTTTTTTTTCTGAAGCTGAAGTGAACAAACACCTTTAAACATAAAACAAACATTAATGAATGAGACAGTTTTAATTCAGGAAGGGTGATGGTTCTCACATGTTCCACTGTCGGTCACATGTATTTTTGCACATGTGCAGTTCATGTGTTTGTGGTGTCATGGCTGAAGCTCTTCCTCAGTTTAAATATCCTTTTAGTCATAGTTTAAAGGTGCTGGAGACTTTCGTTGACCAATTTCTCATCAAATCTGTCAAACCTCAGTCATATCCTCAGATTCACAAATCTGTAAGTCTGTCTGTCATTACTCAGTTGGATCTCTTGCATTATGGTGAACAATGTCCAAGTGCCATCCACCAGAAACAAAACCCATGTGTTTACATTCAGACTGGAAATGGAGGCTCACGCTGCCGTTGCTGCTGCAGGCGACTGGGAGGTTCACACAGCGCGAGCTTCCATTTCCGGTCTGAATGTAAACACATGGGTTTTGTTTCTGGTGGATGGCACTTGGACATTGTTCACCATAATGCAAGAGATCCAGCTGAGTAATGACAGACAGACTTACAGATTTGTGAATCTGAGGATATGACTGAGGTTTGACAGATTTGATGAAAAACTGGTCAACATAGGTCTCCAGCACCTTTCAACACATGCTTCCCATGTGACATAAATAAAAGGTTCTAAAACTACATTTTCCTCAGAATTGTCACATGACCACATGTTTCACATGTGACCATGGACACAGGTAGTCCATGTGTGAGACAGTCTGTCCTTTTGGAGGACAGTTCTAACCTGTCGTCGTTGTCTTAGACCCTCCTTTGGTTCCTTTCCTCACATGTTTTTGTGTCTCCATTATGTCCATCCCTCCTCCCTGTTTAACATCTAAATACAGACAGTTCAAGCTGTCAGGTTTAAAGTCTGGTTTAAAGTCAGGTTTAAAGTCTGGTTTAAAGTCAGGTTAAGTCGGTTTAAAGTCTGGTTTAAAGTCAGGTTTAAAGTCAGGTTTAAAGTCTGGTTTAAAGTCTGGTTTAAAGTCAGGTTTAAAGTCTGGTTTAAAGTCAGGTTTAAAGTCAGGTTTAAAGTCTGGTTTAAAGTCAGGTTTAAAGTCTGGTTTAAAGTCAGGTTTAAAGTCAGGTTTAAAGTCTGGTTTAAAGTCAGGTTTAAAGTCAGGTTTAAAGTCTGGTTTAAAGTCAGGTTTAAAGTCAGGTTTAAAGTCTGGTTTAAAGTCAGGTTTAAAGTCAGGTTTAAAGTCTTCCATGAATCCAACCCAGACAGGATCAGCTGTTTTCAGTTTGCTCTTATTTTCACTGAACACACTTCACTGACTGACTGTTTGTCTTTCTGTCCGTCCTCTCTGTTTACTGTCTGTCTTTTCCTTCCCCTCTCTCCTCCTCCTCTTCTCCTCTCCTCCTCTCCCTCTCTCTCTCCAGGTTCTAAAAGTACTAATGGCTTCCACAGTAACAACAGTTTGCCTGCTCCAAAACTGCTCATAAAGACAACTGAGACCAGAGATAGCAGCAGATTCAGCATTCACTGAATATAGAAGACACAAGGACACACACACACACACACGCACACACACACACACACACACACACACACACACACAGACACACATACACACACACACACACGGAAATACACACACGTACATACACACACACAAGGAAACACACACACACATACACACACATACATACACACACACATACACACACACAAGGAAACACACACACACATACACACACACACACACACACACGTCTAGTTTGATAGTTCTTTTTTCTCCTCAGTTCTTTTAAATCCAGGTACAGGTGGAATATTCACTAACTAACATTTACATAGAATTAGATCTAATAGATCATATATGTTTTTATAGTTAACAGAGTTAGAACAGATTATAGGATGAGTGTGTTTATGGTCTATAATTACAGACAGTAGAACACACAAGTCTATGTAGTCTCATATATACTGAAGTACTCACACAGAAGATCATAAAACAGATTTTATTAAGGTTTAGTTGGGATTTAGTTTGGATTCTGAACCTCTTAGATGTTGAGTTCAACCTTGTCTTCTACCAGTTGGACGTCCTCTAACACTAACACACTAAACCCAGGGTTCTCAAACTCCTGTTCTTTCAGATTCCACACTCAGTCTGATTTGATGTGCAGTTGGCCGGACCAGTAAAATAAGAAGAGAATAACCTAGAAATAATGACAACTACAGATTTTTGTCTGTGTTTTAGTGCAAAAAACCCCATTAAATTATGAAAATACTAAATTTTATAAATTATCCAAACAAAAAAAGATGTGAATAATCTGCAAAAAAAAAAAAACAGAAATTTCTTCAGAAAAATCAGTGTAATTTTCTCAGTCTTCTTCCTCCACTTCTCATTAGTCCATGTGCATTCTGGATCAGATCTGCAAAGACACTAAACACTGAGGAACAGGAAGAAAAGAGTTCAAACTGGACTGAATTTAATACAGACATTTCAGGTTGGACACATTTGTTCAGGTTAGTCACATTTTATTGGTACAGGAGAGTTTGGAAATGGAAAGAGTTTCATAATTTAATGTGATTTTTTGCACTAAAACAAAGACAAAAATTTGAAGTTATTATTTACAGACATAATGTAATATTTTTTCCATCAAACCCAGTAGTAAATCTGCAGTCCTTCTTTTGTGTGGGTTCTTCTGCTGTTATTATTGGACTGTAGATCAGATTGGTCTGGATGTGGAACCCACACTAACATGAGTTCCACAGCCTGGACTGTGGAGTTTAGACACTTTGGAAATTCATCCCAGGGGCTGGACTGGAACCTTTGGGGGGACGCATCTGGGCCCCGGGACGCATGTTTGACAGCCCTGGTTTAAGCAGATGGACCAGAACCATCTGGGTGTGCACATGTGGGTCACAGTTTGTCCTTCTGTTGTTTTCTCCACTCTGAATAAAATGGTCCAACTGTCTCCAGTGTGTTTGTCCTCTTCTGTTTGTCCAAACATTCTAGAAGAACCTTCTGAGCTCTGGGTTCTTTTTCATGTTCCAGTTCAACTCCTGCAGTCAAACCAGTACAAGGTTGAATCAGAATAATCACAATTAAATCTCTGATTTTTAATCTGTATGAATCAGGTTTCATTTTACAGGAACAAACAGACTGAAGAAAGAAGGGAATATATACACACTTAAATATGTACACACTGAACTCTTTCCCCTCCAGAGCATTTTCCAGTGAGTTGGTAGCCAGCGCCAGCCGTTTTTGTTAGGACAGATTGTACGAGTACTGGACCCAGATGCAAGACCCTCAGACAGGAGTACAATTAAAATGGATTTATTAGAGATAAACAGAGTAACAGGTTCACACAGAATGGTAATGAATATATCTTCAGCTGGACTGAGATGGGGAATCGTCTCGGCTTCGGATTTTAAGTGAACCACGTTACGGCCCAGGTCGGGAGCACACGAGGGGAACCCGACTAGGAGAGAGCAAAGAGGAGTCAGAGGGCAGACCAGGTCATACACGGGCAGACTATCAGACAGGCAAACGTACATAGGGTCAGGCAGGCTCACGTACCAATGGTCCAGGCAGGGGTCAAACCAGGAAAAGGCACCAAGGCGGAGGAACAGACAGGGGTCAGGCGTATTCTCAGGTGTGATGGACAAACCAGGTCGAAGACAGACGAGCAGGCAGACGAGGAACAGGCAGAGTCGGAGGTCGATGGGCAAAACAGGGCACAACAGGCAGGCAGGATCAAAAAACGCTGGTAAGTAATCACACCAAGGGTTGAAAAGGAACTGGCAACGAACAGGGGGAAACACAGGGTTTAAATACACAAGAGGGCGGGAAGACAATTGGACACAGGTGGAGACAATCAGGGAGGAGGCAGGTAATCAGGGCAAAGGTGAACACAAAGAGGAAGTAAAGACACCAGACAAGACACATGAGGGAAACTAACAAAATAAAACAGGAAACAACACACAAAACAAACAAAACAAGAAAAAGTCCAGGGACTGATATGACAGTTTTGGTCATTTTCACTAATCTTTGGAGGCTCACTGAAAATGTTGTGTTTGGAGTATGTGAACACTGAATATATCAAAAGAAAGAACAGAACTTCAACTTTTAAACACAAAAAACGATTTTATCCTATCTTTATTTGTTCGTGAGATATGAACATTTGAATATTGGTCATTTTCAGGAAAAAACTGAATTTTGAGCAAAAAGCTGAGAAAATTGCATTTTTTTCAAAGATATTGATTTTCAAGATAAAACTGATTTCCTATTTACATTTTTGACTCTTTCTCATTTACCAACAGTAACACTGTCTTCAAAATCACAAAATAAAATAGTAACAGCAATAATAGTAACAAACAACTCTAAGATATCCCATCATTCCACAAAATGTTAGTGGAATCCACACCAAACTTTAGACCAAACATCTTCTAAAGCACCAGGTTCCCTCTAAACTTATCACATTTACATACAGCAGTTATGAGTTTTTCACATATTAATTTAGTTTTTTGATATAAACACTTCCATGTTCCTCATTTTCAAGAACAAAAGAAACAAATTCACTAAATACTGTAGATTTCTGGCCTTTGCTTGGCTGCACCAGGTCCTCCTGTTGGACCAGGTCCTCCTGGTGGACCAGGTCCTCCTGTTGGACCAGGTCCTCCTGGTGGACCAGGTCCTCCTGTTGGACCAGGTCCTCCTGGTGGACCAGGTCCTCCTGGTGGACCAGGTCCTCCTGGTGGACCAGCTGCTGTGTTTGATCTGTAAATAATTCTATGGACATCTAGTTATTTATCTATGTATGAATATATGTATGTATTTCTTTCCTACTCCAGCCAAATCCCAGTGTCTTCCCTGTGTCCTGCTGACATTCTACAGCTGAACCTGTTCTGTGTCCTCAGTCTGAATCTGAACTCACTCTAACAGATGAACACTAGCTGTCCTTTGTCTGTCCCATGTCTGTGTGTTTGTCTTCTCCTTGAATGTCCTCTAGAAATGTCTCTTTTCTCTTCCTCCTGTCTGTCATTTTCTGTGTCGCTCCGTGCCCCCCCCTTCCCGTGCGCACCTCCGTGTCGGACCTGAGCCGCTCCGTGTTTCCTTGTCCGTCTCCCTCACCTTCTGTTTCTCCGTTCCTGTCTCTAAATGGTTCTTCTGTAGCTCCATCATATATATATAATTATCAGACTCTGTCTCCATAATCATCTTTAAGGCTTTTGAAACTGCGTGCGGTTCCTGCACAGTCTGCATTTCCTCATTCAGTGACTGACGCTGGATGCGTTGCCATGGGATACGGAGACTCCACTGTGGAAACGTTAAACCCGGTCCGTCATTTTTCCGAAAAAGCTGCTTACTTGTTTGTTTTTGGACTAAGGAAAGTAATTCACGTGATCTGCAACAGCTTCAACTACAGTATAATAGTGAAAACACGGATTGACGGAAAATCTCGTCATTGGCGGGGAAAAAGTTAAATATATATACACTTAAATATATACACACTTAAATATATACACACTTAAATATATATACACTTAAATATATACACACTTAAATATATATACACTTAAATATATACACACTTAAATATATATACACTTAAATATATACACACTTAAATATATATATATATACACTTAAATATATACACACTTCAATATATACACACTTAAATATATATACACTTAAATATATATACACTTAAATATATACACACTTAAATATATATATATATACACTTAAATATATATACACTTCAATATATACACACTTAAATATATATACACTTAAATATATACACACTTAAATATATATACACTTAAATAAATACACACTTAAATATATATACACTTAAATATATACACACTTAAATATATATACACTTAAATATATACACACTTCAGAGGCCATTTCTCTCAGACTGCAGTGGAAGCTCCTCTTCTCCTAAAATGACTCCCATTAAATGCTCAAATCTGTTCAGTTGTTTTCATTTCATTGACTCCAAATGTGTTGGAACACGTTCATCTCTCAGACCATGACCAGGCGTCCATGCACTTCAATGGGACTGAGTGGAACTGGTTTTTTCAACCACTCTAAACTGGATGCTAATTGGATAAATGACACCATGTTGTCCCACCCCCAGACGCTCGGCGTCTCTGTGGGTGAATGGAGTTGTGGGCGGAGCTCAGCCGGGCCGGACGCTGAGCTTCCACGTGCTGATTGGAGGATGGATCCAAAGGCTGAATCCTGTTTGATTGACAGCTGTTTTCAGATCTACTCCTTCACTGACACAGTTCAGTTTAATACCGTCACACATTCTGCTGGGAAATCACAGAAACCACTACGAAATTACTTGTTCATTTCTTGCACTGTAAATAAAACACACTCATTGTACTTCCTTGTTTCAATTTAACATAATTTCAACGTTTTCTTGTTTACTTGGTACGATAAGGTCACTGAGCATTTTCTTAAAAGGAACGGAGGATGAATTTATGTTGAAATAACTTGACAATTTTTTTTTAATTTTTTTTATGTAAGCCGACAATGAGCTTCCCCTGTCTGAAAGACAAGCAGCTGCCACTGGTACACTATACATGTATATATATATATATATATATATATATATATATATATATATATATATATATATATATATATATATATATATATACACACACACACACACACACACACACACACACACACATACATATATATATATATATATATATATATATATATATATATATATACACACACACACACTTAAATATATATACACTTAATGGAGTAAACAAAGCCTTCAGAAGCTTTGAGCTGGACTGGAGCTCCATGTGCCCATAACAGAAGAACACTGCCCTCTAGTGGTGACCGAATGGAACTACATCTGAGGAAATGGAACCAAACACAAACATCTGTTCCATCTGAAATAAAACAGAAACACATTAAATGCGTTTCAGTATAAACTACAATTAGCATGAGTTAGATTAACGGTAACGGTAATAGTTAATAGTTAGTGGTTGCCTGGTAACGGCTGGAGTACAGCACGGGAACAGTTTCCTCGAAGGGGGTTGGGCGAACAGTCCTCGAGGCTGACTCTCCTCTCGCTGATGATTGGCCCACGCCCGGCGGTTTTCGCGCCAACGCGGTGCATTGTGGGACGGTTAGCGGAAGTGCAGTCGGTGTGTGGAGGCTTGTTTTGATGCGGACAGACTGAGCGTGTGTTGGGTTTACAAGTCCCAGCGGAGGGTTTAAAGTGGACCGGAGCTGTGACCGGGACCGGAGCTGCGCACACGGATGCGGGGAGAGGAGTCTTCGGATTCGGAGTCCGGGAGGATGGAGGAGAGTTCTGTCCGGAGGAGTTTGGAGGCGTTGTGTCAGGAGCTGAACATGGACGAGGAGACGGCGAGTGAAGCCATGGACAACTTCAGCTGCATCTGGAACACATACACACTGGAGGTAAGAAACTGAAACTGAAACACATACACACTGGAGGTAAGAAACTGAAACACATACACACTGGAGGTAAGAAACTGAAACTGAAACACATAAGCTAACTTCAGCTGCATCTGGAACACATACACCCTGGAGGTAATGAAACTTCTGCTCCATCTGAAACACATACACCTCAGCTTCAGCCTCTGTCTCCACCCAACAGGCACCAACAGGTCACTGAATCCAGCCCATGAGTCCCTGGGACGGTTCAGTCAGTGGAAGGTGTGATCCAAACACTTTAATGTGGGCTGGTTGAAACTGTAAAATGAACTGTTCTACCACACACAACAGGTTCAGTCTGAACCTAAACAGTAGCAACACAAGTAGAAAAGTGGTGGTGGTGGTGGGGTTGAAAAAGACTGTTTTTTTATTATGTGGATCCAGAGTGAACATCCTTTAAACGAGGATGGTAGTGTTTGAGTGTCAGCTGATGGAATCCTCCTGCTCAGTCTGTGTGTGTTCCATGTGTGTGTTCCATGTGTGTGTTCCATGTGTGTGTTCCATGTGTGTACCTCTGTAGGTTCACTCATACAGTTGGTGGTTCTTCTCTGCTTTACTGTGTGTGATGTATGAACAGCAGTGTCCTTCTTGAACTGACCCTGGTCATGTGTCTGTGTGCAGGGGGAGGTGGTCCACTGGTTGGCCTGTTCGCTGTATGCAGCCTGCAGGAAAGGCTCCACCCCCACAGTGGGTAAAGGCCTGATGGAAGGAAACTGTGTGTCCCTGACCAGGATCCTTCGCACTGCTAAGCTCAGGTAGGACAGTCTGTTCATGGAGGAGAAAATACACCTACACACACCCACATGTTTACCTGGATGGTAAAAACACACCTGTACTCCAGTGGGTGGACAGAAGGTGGAGGTCAAATGAAGCTCTGACACATCAGTCATCATGAACCGGATTCACAACTATTATTTCCCTCAACCTCAAATCATTGTTTGGTTTAGAAAATGTCAAAAAACTGGGAAATCTGCTGCTTGGTGTTTCCATCAGTCCAACAGGACATGGTCAGAACTAGGGCTGCACAATTAATCATTAAAAGATCGCGATCTCGATTCGCACATGTATGCGATCTCATTTCTAAACTCGGACGATTTTTAAGCATTTTATTTCACTGCTGCATTACAAATAAATGCCCACAAATGCAGAACCACCGCCTCTTCCCTCAACCGATGGTAAAGCGTCTTTAAACCATGTGACCTGCTGCTGTCGACTGTAGTTGAGTGAAGAAAGAATGAATTACAGCAGAGGAACGTCTGCGGTAAAGACAGTGAAATGGATGAAAACCCCAGTGGTAGTTGTGAGTCACCCACCTGAACTGGTGTCCAATTCAGGTTCACATTCATCAGTGTTCATCTCATGTCGGTCTTTTCTGTCGTCCACATCCAAGTGTGTTTTCACTTTCACTTCTCTGACTTCTGTTGCTGTTCTTCTTCTCCTTTTCTTTTCTTTGCGGTGAGGATAACTCAGCCTTTAACCAACAATCAAAGGTCTCGCCCTCTACAAAAATTTTATATTAAAAATATTCCATTGTACTGCTGGGAAGTTTCTTTATGCTGCAAACTTTCACAGATCAGCTGACGTCGCTTAGCAACCGGGACCATAAGTGCAGCGTTTCCGCTGGTAAGGTTTATCCATGCACCATACCAAACATTTCATTCAAAAAAACAAAAAATCATCACTGTCGTGTATTCTACATATGTATGATATATAATAGGCCAGGACAGGAGGGAAGGGAAAAGGGAAATGAACAGAAAGTTTCACCTTCACTTCTGCGGGGGCACCGACCGCCCCATACCCCCATTATTGTACAAGTAGGACAACCAACATGCGCGGGTAACCGGCTGAAACGCACATGTGTGCAACCCCTCACCCCCAGCCGAACTGCACTCGTGCTGCCAAGCCCCCCCCCCCCCCGCACTACTACAACTGACCGAAATACACACACGTGCACCCCCCCCCCCCAATTACACACAGCCACACCAACAGATCAGTTCAACAGCAAACACTGCATAAGGACCAGACTACTGCACAGTGATATGAAAGACTTGAATCACAGGTAAAAGAACCCATTTTCCTCAACAGCGGTGCAATAAACATTTTGTGAAAAAATCATGCCAGAGAATCGTGATCTCAATTCTAAGCAAAAGAATCGTGATTCACATTTTTGCCAGAATCGTGCAGCCCTAGTCCGAACGCAGATGTTCAGAGTTCACAGTGAAATGACAGGAGCTGAACCATCCTTCTGTGGTCATGGACACTGAACCCACAGATTCTGAAACTCTGCTGACCTTCCATCCTCCGTGTTCCTTCAGTCTGATCCAGTTCTTCTCTAAGATGAGGAAGTGGGCTGACATGTCCAACCTGCCGCAGGACTTCAGGCTGCGCATGGACCAGCTGGAGAGGAACTTCGAGGTGTCCACCGTCATTTTCCGCAAGTTTGAGCCCATTTTCATGGACATGTTCCAGAATCCACAGGGGGCGGAGCCACCGCGGCAGCCACGCAGCAGGAAACACAGGCATGACGCACACACACACACACACACACACATACACACACATTCATTCCAACACCAAATAGTCTGACCATCCACCAGCACTGCTGCACTGACAGAACAAATGCCACATTTCCACTACATGGAACCGGCTCCATTCTGGTACCAGGTCCTATTCCAGACCGTTTCCATTCCAGGATACTACCCACTTTCTAGTACCTGGTCGTCATAGTGATGCGGTGCATTACTTCCGTGTCGTCTGCACAGAGCTGCTTATAAACTCACTCGTTGTGCGTTGTCTTGTCAAACTCATGCTGAATTTTTCCATCTGAACCTCCTGGACAAACCATGGTGTAGTTTTACAGACTATCATCATGTGGATTCACCTACTGACAGATTTACTGTAAACTACTGCATCTATTTTTTGTAAAATGGTGGGTCACAGAGACGACTCTGACCAATCAGTGGTCTGCAGTGTTTACACAGTGTCACCTTTAGTATCTGGTCCCCAGTCCTGGAACCTCAGCGGAGGTGAGACCAAAAAACTAGTACCAGATTCCAGGTCCTTTTTCGTAATGAAAACGCAAAAAGGCCGAGTCGAGTCGAGCAGATACCACGCAGTGTGACTCCGTCTGATTGGCTGTTGTTGTTGTGTATTCGTAGGCAGCTGCCGTGTCACATCAGTGATGTGTTTAAGTTCTGCTGGACTTTGTTTGTCTACACCAAAGGTACGAACACAGACTACACTTTACACATTCCACATCTGACATCAGTTCAGTCCTGTGTCTTTGTCAGTAGTTTTATACCTGTTGGTCCTCTGTGGGTCCAGATCCTGTTGAACTGGTCGATGGTCGATCCTCCTTCCTGTGAACAGTGTTAAACTCATGTGTCTGTGTCTGCAGGTAACTTCCGTATGATCGGTGATGACCTGGTCAACTCGTACCACCTGCTGCTCTGCTGTCTGGACCTGGTGTTTGGAAATGCTCTGCTCTGCGGCAACAGGAAGGACCTGATCAACCCAACGTTCAGAGGTAGACTTTTATCAGACTCATGGAATGATCCTGTTCCAGACCTGCAGAAGTCTGCACGACACTGTGAGCTCTGTGATCAGTGCATAGACAGGTGTGTTCAGACGCAGACGGGTGTGTTCAGACGCAGACGGGTGTGTTCAGACGCAGACAGGTGTGTTCAGACGCAGGTGAACAGGAAGGAAAACAAACTGAATTGAAAAACCCTTTGTCCCCTGAGCCATCAAACAAACTGTACAAGTCTGCGCTGGGGGGGTGTGCTGGATGATGATGGTGATGATTATTATTATCATTATTTATTTTTATTTTAAATTTTTTTTTCCTTTATTTAACCAGGAAAGCCTCACTTAGATTAAAAATCTCTTTTCCAAGAGTGTCCTGGCCCAGACAGGCAGCAGTTCATTAAATAGCTACAGACACAAACTTTCATACATAAAACGAAAAGAAGTTTTCAATACATAAAAACACGTAGTCAAGTCAAACCTTCCAAAGTCAACTTTGCAAAAAGTGCCCATGAGATGAAGACAAAGTGCATCAGGCAAAACATCTGCAGCTACATGTCTCCCTCTCTAAGTTGTACAACATCCTCTTTAAAGTGTCCAACGAAATCAGATCTTTAAGTTTCAGGTCTTTTTGTAGTTCGTTCCAGGTGAATGAGGCTGCAAACCTGAAGGCCTTTTTCCCCTATTCAGTTCAAACTTTATTTAACTTTACTATTTAACATATTATTGTTATTATTATTATTCCTATTACTAGTGCGTTGACCTGTGTGGAACCACAGATCATATTCGTACTAATATCTAGGGACTGAAGTTAGTAAATCTGACGTTCCTGTTTTTGACTCCATTTCCCATCATGCACCGTGGTACTGCACTTCCCATCAACCGAGCAATGTGATTGTAAGGATATTGTATTAAAAAAGACTATCACGATATATTGCAAAACTGATATTTTCTTCCAGCCCTAGTGTTTGTGTCCTCCACATGTGTTTTCTTGTAAACGCTGCCCTCCCTCTGGTGCATGTGTGTGGTTCGTACTGACTCTTCCTCTGCTGTTTCAGGTCTTCCTGGGCCGTACAGAGCGGACGGTCATGTTCCAAGTGATAAGCCCCCCCCCTGTGTGTTGGAGCGCCTCTGTGAGCTGCATGATGGGCTGGTGGTGGAGGCCAAAGGCATCAAACAGCACTACTTCAAACCATACATCCAGAAGCTGTTCCACAGACAGGTACCACCACAGTGACCCCACCTGCACCACCTGTCAGTCATTCATGTTCTGATCTGAGTCCATGCTGATGTTGTAGCTCTGTGTTTATGCAGATGGTGGTTACTGTTTATAACCTCTGGTCCTTTGTCAGATCCTTAAAGGTAATGAGGAGCTTTTGACGGAGCTGCTGGATCCTCAGAACTTCATCGATAACAAGTAAGACAATCCAGAACCAAAGCACAGGCCTCACTGTTTTTAGAACGGTCTGTTGTCCAAATAAAAACAGGTGGTTCCAGGCAAAACAAGCCCCGCCCCTCGCATGTATTGTATCTTATGTTGTCATGGATCCAGCTGATGTCATCATTTCTGTGTGTGCTGATGTCAGATCAATCATGTGCACAGTTTGAAGGAAACGGAAACAAAATTGATGCTTTTATAGACATTTGAAATCTCACCCTTTATAAGTAAATGGAAAAAAAAAGATTTAAAAAATTCATAAAATATTTGAACTTTGACCTAGGCATGTAACGATTACCGGTATAACGATGAACCGTGGTAAAATTGCAGACGGTTAGTATTACCGTTTAAATTCTAATTATTATGGTAACTGTGTTGATTACCACACTTCCGGAGAAAACGCCGATGTAAAGATCTGCTTTTATGTCAAATATTTGAGTATAGTTTAAATTTATTACAATTTTAATTTTCTATACCTAATATTTGGAACCAAAATTCACTTTTAAAGTCTTCGAAAAGGTTCGTTAAACATCTGTGTATTATTTATGCAATAAATTATATAAATTTTTCAAATGGATTTTAGATATTTTTTGTGTTTTCTGTCCTTTTATGTTTTTATAGTAGGTTAAAGTGAAAAAATAATAGACAGATGATATAGATGAAGTTGTGCTGAAAAAACAGATCCCAAACACGGGTATGGTAAACATTTGTTTATATAGTATATAAAGGCAAAATCAAAAGGACTGAAAAACGGACAAAATAGGCTCAGACCACTAAGGGTTAATATTTGAATGTTTCTGACACAGAAGGGACATTGTGCCAATTATTTTATTTTATTATTTTTTTTCTAAATACAACTTGGTTAAATTCTTTCAGTGTGTGTATCAGTACTTTTTGAACATTTTGAGCACAATTTCAACAATACCACGATAATAATGATAACTGATAATTTTGGTCACAATAACCATGATATGAAATTTTCATATCGTTACATCCCTACTTTTGACCTACTTTCCCCAATAATGTATATAATGTATAATGTAATCAGATCTTTTCTGAATAGGCAGAATAATAGTCAAATGTGAAACAGACATATCTGAAAATGACAAACAACTGGATTCTAGAACCAGCTGAAACAACAACAACCACACAGTTGTAAAAATGTGAGTAAATATGAATGAATGAATAAAATATATGTCCAGTGAATAAAAGTCAACATGTGGACATGTTCTGTCTCCTTGTCCTGGTCTGTTCTGAGTTATGCTCCAGGGTGTTTGTGTTGATATTAGGGATGTAATGATATGAAAATTTTATATCACGGTTATTGTGACCACAATTATTGCAGTTATCATTGTTATTGCAGTATTGTTGAAATTGTGCTCAAAATGTTCAAAAAGTACTAATACACACACTGAAATAATTTAACCAAGTTGTGTTTTAAAAAAAACAACAATAAAACAAATAAATAAAATAATAGGCACAATTTACCTTCTGTTGCAGAAACCTTCAAATATTAACCCTTAGTGGTCTGAGTCTATTCTGTCTGTTTTTCAGTCCTTTTGATTTTGCCTTTATATACTATAGAAACAAATGTTTACTATACCCATGTTTGGGATCTGTTTTTTCAGCACAACTTCATCTAGATCATCTGTCTATTTTTTTTCACTTTAACCTACTATAAAAACATAAAAGGACAAAAAAAGAAAGTAAAATCCGATTTGAAAAATGTACATAATTTATTGCATAAATAACACACAGATGTTTAACGAACCTTTTCAATGACTTTAAAAGTGAATATTGGTTCCAAATATTCAGTATATACAATTAAAATTGTAATAAATAAAAACTATACTCAAATATTTGACATAAAAGCAGATCTTTACATAGGCATTTTTTCCCCTAAAAGTGCAGTAATCAAACACAGTTATCATGATAATTAGAATTTAAACGGTAGTACTAAGCGTCTACAATTTTACGGCAGTTTATCATTATACCGGTAATGGTTACATCCCTATTGATAATGGAGTTAGTGGTTTGAGCTGTAGATGGTGACGGGCTGTTGTCTGTATCTGTGTGTGTCCTCTTCAGTAAAGCCATTAACAGAGAGTACGAGGAGTACGTGCTGACGGTGGGAGACTTCGATGAGAGGGTGTTTCTGGGAGCAGACGCTGACGAGGAGATCGGAACACCCAGGAAGGTGGTCCACGAACCGTCGGCCAGTCTGACGGCAGCGCAGAACCACCTGCAGCAGCATGTAGAGAAGGTACACGCCCGCTTATAGAGAGGGTACACGCCCCCTTATAGAGAAGGTACATGCCCCTTATAGAGAGGGTACACGCCCCCTTATAGAGAAGGTACATGCCCCATATAGAGAGGGTACACGCCCCCTTATAGAGAAGGTACACGCCCCCTTATAGAGAGGGTACACGCCCCTTATAGAGAGGGTACACGCCCCCTTATAGAGAAGGTACATGCCCCTTATAGAGAGGGTACACGCCCCCTTATAGAGAAGGTACATGCCCCATATAGAGAGGGTACACGCCCCCTTATAGAGAGGGTACACGCCCCCTTATAGAGGGTCTGCACGTGACGTCACCGCTAGCAGAAGTCACGTCGGTTCCGCCCACTGAGTGGCAGAAAGAGGGAGATGAGTGACAGCGTTGGCTGTCACTCTGGCTGTCTAAACTGAAGAACAATATTGAATCAAAAATGGGGCAGAGCTGTTGTGAGATTGATTGTATTTTCAGGTTCTTAAAGCAGTGGGAGCTATCGTTTTACAGACACCCAAAGAGAAGGAGATGGATCCACAAATCCAGGAAACCAAACCTAGATCTGTGGATCCTGTTTGGGGTCAGCTAACATTCACTGATGCTGTATTTTTGGGTCCAGTCAGACCTGAAATGACCTATTGTTTTGGCTAACGGTCCTTCTTAGTAAAGCTCTTGGTCATGGGTCCAGATATGGTGTTTACTGTGCTTCTCCTTCGTAGTCCGGCTCTCTGGCTCCTTCCACACCTCTGACTGGACGAGTTTACCTGAAAGAGAAGGACCTTCTGGTGACACCGGTGTCCTCGGCCACACAGAGTGTCAGCCGACTGCAGAGCATGGTGGCCCGCCTCCGGACCGCCCCCAGTGATCAGCTGATGCAGATTTTCAAGTCAGTTCTCCATTTTGTCTGTAAATGTGCACATAAAGTCCAACTGAAACATGGATGATGGTTCAGTGTGGTCCTCTGATGTGGTCTTCTTCTGTGGTCTTCTGCTGTGGTCCTCCAGGTCCTGCTCCAGAGACCCCACCCAGTCCATCCTGTCCAGAGTGAAGACACTGGGCCAGACCTTCAAAGAACATTACACCAACGACTCTGAGGACACGCCAGGGTCACACATAGGTACAAATACACAGGGAACACACACTGAGTCCAGTTACAGAACACATATGACATATACAGTGTCTGTTCAGGTACTTAAAGCTGCGGGGGACTTTCGTCACCAATTTTCCATCAAATCTGTCCACCCTCAGTCATATCCTCAGTATCATGAATCTGTTCGTCTGTCTGTCATTCCTCAGCTGAATCTCTTCCTCATAGTGAACAGTTTCTTAGTTCCATCCACCAGACACAAACCATAGGCCCTTTCCCACCAAAAGGCCCAGGAACTTTACCAGGAACTTATTTACTAGGAACTTTTTGGGGTAAAAGAGTTCCTGGTAACTGCGTTTCCACCGCACCCGAAAGTTCAGGGTAATTTATTCAAATCAGGTTGATGATGTATGAGGAGCAGTAACAGAACCTGTAGTCCAGTTCATGTACATTCACAAACTGACCTCTAGTTCAATGAAATGACACAGAACTGAAGTGGACGGTTTGGGTTTAACGTTTTACTGGTTGTTGAATCACTTAATCCATCTGGAATACATTTTAAATGAAGGTAACCATCATTACAGATCCTTAATTTGTATTTAAAAATGGTAGAACATGCATTTTCAACTTCTCATTCCTTAAATTAAATCACATCTAACTTTAAGTGTGATGGACGGTTCTGTTTCATTTCTGTTGTTTTACAGATTTAGTCCTGGTTCAACCTAAAGTCACACACATTTACTCAAATGTCTGCATTTAATTCAACTGCATATTACTGATAAAAGAACTTATACTCATATTTTGATGCCTTGTAAATGAACAGACAGTATTAGGTTAGATTTTTTTAAATTAAAAATTTAAACAAAACAAAGGTGCCTTGAGATTAAAAGGGAAATAAACGTGTGAGAGGTTCAGGCTTTTGGACCAGGGTCTGGTCCAGCTAGTCCAGGACAGCCAGTCTGGAACTCCATGGTCCAGGTCCCTTTTTCACTTTCCTACAGGAAAAGTAATAAAAATACATAAATGAAAAACAGAACACATGATGACAGATTCCTACCAGTGTGATGTGACATGTGACCTGTCTGACCTGGGCCGTTGTAAACAGTAGATGTTGGACCAGGACACAAATGAGCTGCAGGTTCGGAAAAAGAGGCGAGTCCGTCCGGTCCATTTCAGGTGGAAATCACAAACATACAGAATAAATCAGTGTTCCGCTCATGGCGACAACACAAGTCCATCCAGTTCTGTGATTTAGGTTTAGTGTCAGACTGTTGACCAGTTAGCATTAGCATTAGGTTAACTGGACTTCACTGTTGACTAAACAGCTGATGCTGCTGACTACTGTTACAGCATGAACCAACTAAACAGGGAATATTTCTGATATACATACTGTACGGTTTGTTTGACAGTAGGATCCACTGCGACCGTTGTGCTCCTCTAGTTTCTTTTAATCCTGCATACATTTCTTCTTCTTTTCTCGTATTTCTTTAGGTTGTGTCTTATATTTGGCTCCGACAGCTTTTACTTGCTCGTTTCGTGTTGGCGATTCAAAGTTCGTCTGAATTTCCTCGTCGTCCGTCCACTTGTTGTAGCTTTTCTTTTGGTCCATTTTCCGAATTATCAAAATCCAAAGCTTGTGGAAATTAAATGAGTTAAATATTGGCGGTGAACAGAATGCGGAAATGCACACAGCTCCACCCCTTAAAGTTCCTGGTCATCTGGAAAGTACTACCTCTGTACCAGGAACTTCTTCGGGGTAAATTCAGGGCCGGGGGAGGGTCAGTTACCAGGGTAATTTTCGGTGGAAACGCAGCAGGAACTTTGAAAGTTCAGGGTAATACAGAAAGTTCCTGCAAAAGTTCCTGCGGTTGGAAAGGGCCTCATGTGTTTACAAACACAGCCGGGAGGGAACTGGGCATCTGAGGAATTTTGTCACGATGTGCATTGTGGGAAGTGGAGTTCCAGCTGTTTCTGCTTCGTGTTTGTTGCAGCTGCCACTGCCAGGCAGAGCTCTGCTTCCCTCCAGCCATTTCTGCATTGCAGCCATTTCCATGTCGCGTTTGTTCCATCCATATAATATCATATGGTTCTGCTGCTGCTGCCAGGTGGCAGTGCGAACCTCCGCTTCCCACAATGCACGTCACAACAAAATTCCTCAGATGCCCGAGTTCCCTCCAGGCTCTGTTTGTAAACACATAGTTTTTTTCTGGTGGATGGAACTAATGCCCTGTTTCCACTACGTGGTACTGGCTCAGCTTGACTCGACTCGGCCTTTTTGCGTTTCCATTACGAAAAAGGACCTGAATCTGGTACCTGGTACTAGTTTTTTGGTCTCACCTCCACCGAGGTTCCCGGACTGGGGACCAGATATTAAACGTGACGTGTAAACACTGCAGACCACTGATTGGTCAGAGTCATCTCTGTGACCCGCCCTTTTACAAAAAACAGATGCAGAAGTTGACAGTAAATACAGCGGTAGGTGAATCCACATGATGACAGCCTGCAAAACTACACCACAGTTGGTTGAGATTCAGCCTTTGGTGGCTGACGTAAAAATTCAGCATGAGCTTGACGACACAACACGCAATGAGCGAGTTTATCAACAATTCTGAGCAGACAACACGGAAGTAATGCACGGCATTGCTATGACGACCAGGTACTGTAAAGTAAGCAGTATCCTGTAATGGAAACGGTCTGGAATAGGACCTGGTACCAGAGTCGAGTCAAGTCGAGCCAGTTCCACATAGTGGAAACGCAGCATAAGAAACTGTTCACCATGAGGAAGAGATTCAGGTGAGTAATGACAGAAAGACTTACAGATTCATGATACTGAGGATATGACTGAGGTTGGACAGATTTGATGGAAAATTGGTGACGAAAGTCTCCCGCAGCTTTAAAAACAGAATGGGATGGACACTGGGATCCACAGAATGATGTCACAGTTGGACAATAAATTAGACTTTGACTAGTTTTACTGTCGACTAGTTGCTGCTGCCGTACTCATGTATGATTACATCACTTCTCTTTCTGTGAGTTAATTGTGTTTGTGTAGATGTAAAAGAACAGAGAACAGAACAAATCAGATGAACGTGTGTGTGTGTATATATATTTTAGATTACTGCTTTTATCATATCAGATTGTGCTGTTTACATAATCACTGGAATAATCTGATTACTTCAGAAATCAGATAATGATCAGAGTATTAGTGTGCATATAAAGTGTTTTTTTTTTTTTTAAACCATTTCTTGTCATATTATCCTCATAGTATAAATACTTCAGTCAAATTTTTCTATGTAACTAAACTAACTCTGCTGATTTTATTTGTCATCATTGGCTCTGACCTGATAATAGTATGGCTAACAGACTAACAGTTGTACAGATCAAATCTAGTCTCATAAATGAACCCAGAAGGAGACTCATCAGAGTCCACAGTAGTCTCATCACAGTCTGTGGAGTCAAGAGGTTCCCTCATAGACTTGAGGGAACCTTCAGTCTATGAGGGAACCTCCATAGACTGAAGGTTCCAGTAGAACCAGTCAGTGTCATTGTGAGTCAGTCTTTACTGCAGTAGAACAGACAGAACACACTGGAACTATCGACAGCCCCTCAGGTTTCACATCCATTCAGATAGAACAGGATGGTGTTTTTGTGTAAATTTAGCTGTTGTTGTTGTTTGTCTTAGACTTTGCAGAAAACCGTCTGAAACTAGCAGAGATCCTGTACTACAAGGTCCTGGAGAATGTGATGGTTCAGGAGACCAAACGGCTGCAAGGAAAAGATATGAGCGTAAGAACTGTGTGTGTGCGCACGTGTGTGTGTGTGTGTGTGTGTGTGTGCGTGTGTGTATGATGGTAACAGTAAGTTGTTTTTTCTTTTTTTTGTTTTTTTCCATTTGGCAGGTGTTGTTTCCTTTGTACTTATACTTGTGTAGTCGTACTTTACTTATATTTATGTACTTTGGCAGGTGTTGTTGGAACAGGACATCTTCCACTGCTCTCTGATGGCATGCTGTTTGGAGGTGGTCCTGTTCTCCTACAGTTCCCAGAGAACATTTCCATGGATCATCAACGTCTTCAAACTGGCTCCTTTCTACTTTTTTAAGGTAATGATGCACAGAACTGTTTTCTGCTTCACTCAGAGAAAACATTTAACTGTTGTCAGACACACCTTAAACATATCCTCTGTGTACAGAAGGTCCATAAAAGTGTCTTTACAATTTAACATATTTATTGCAAAACAAATGAATAAACAAATCTGTGAAACTATTACAAAATGAAAAGTAGATCCTGAGGTTTTTTTCCACCTTTAATCCACTGCTGTTTGGACACTATTGCCGCATTTCCACTACGTGGAACTGGCTCAGCTCAACTCCACTCTGGTACCGGGTCCTATTCCAGACCGTTTCCATTCCAGGATACTACCCACTTTACAGTACCTGGTCGTCATAGCGATGCGGCGCGTTACTTCCGTGTCGTCTGCTCAGAGTTGCTGATAAACTCTCTTGTTGCGTGTTGTCTCATCGAACTCATGCTGAATTTTTCCATCTGAACCTCTTCGACAAACCATGGTGTAGTTTTACAGACTGTCATCATGTGGATTCACCTACTGACAGATTTACTGTAAACTTCTGCATCTGTTTTTTGTAAAACAGCGGGTCACAGAGATGACTCTGACCAATCAGTGGTCTGCAGTGTTTACACAGTGTCACCTTTTAGTATCTGGTCCCCAGTCCTGGAACCTCAGCGAAGGTGAGACCAAAAAACTAGTACTGGGTACCAGATTCCAGGTCCTTTTTCGTAATGGAAACGCAAAAAGGTCAAGTCGAGTCGAGCTGATACCGCGCAGTGGAAACGCGGCATATTAGTTCCATGAAGCCCATCCAGAAGGTTCTGGGTTTGTCTCCATGTTCTCTATCCCATAACCTCATCAAAGGCATCAGTGGTGTTTGTCTTCAGGTGGTTGATGTCCCGTATGTTTGTTCCATCCATGATCTGTTGAACAGAAGTCCATAGATGGAAGATCCAGGGCAGTGGGATCTGCTGGAGGAGGTGCTCCTGGGTTTGGACCATCCCCTCTTAGAATCAGTTGGAAGGGTTTGGTTTAGGAACCACCAACATGTAGAATGATGGGTGGTTGAAGGTCATCCAGTTGTGGTTCCACACATTCAGTCAAAGGTCAACATTTACATTAATTGATTTCTGGTTGAAGACAAATGGACCAATGATTCTTTTGGACATGATCTCTATGGAAGTAAATCTGTGTCATCAGATTTTGAATTATAAAAGCTTTTGAATGTTTTGCATCTGATTTTTTTTGCATCTGAATTTTTTGCGTCAGATTTTTTTTTTTTGCATCTGAATTTTTTGCATCTGATTTTTTTGTATCTGAATTTTTTTAATTCTAAATTTATGAACATAGTTGAATTCAGAGACAAAAAATTCAGATACTTAATTTCAGTGCAAAAAAATTCAATAACTTGTATAATTCAAAATCTGATGAGACAGATTTACTTCCATAGATCCCAGAATACGATTAAAAACTTTGAAAACCACTGAGTTCATAGAACAGATCTGATCTCCTGCTTCAGTCATGAATGTTTAAACTGTGAAGACACTTTGTGGACACGTGTCCTCTTCATCAGGAGGACATTTGTCTCAGTTGAATGTGTTGAGTGTGTTTTGTGTTGCAGGTGATCGAGGTGTTCATCCGCTCAGAGGAAGGTTTGTCCAGAGACATGGTGAAGCACCTCAACTCCATAGAGGAGCAGGTGTTGGAGAGCAGAGCCTGGGTCGGTGGTTCTGCTCTGTGGAGCGCCCTGCAGACAGCTGGGAACAAAGTCCCAACTGTGGAAGAGGTCAGATGGACGTTCAGACATAAACCCGAACATGAACCCAGTAGACTCAGCAGTACCAGGTCCATCTGTGAAACACCTTTACCAGGTACAGCAGATCTCATTCATGTCCTGTTCATGTTCTTTTCTCCAGGTCAATTTCTCCTCTAGTCTAGACACAGGTTCTGGTTCTGGTTCTGGTGGGGTTCAGTCCCACCTGCCTCTGGTCGCCCTGTCTCCCATCATCCACCCACGCATCAGGGAGTTCAGATCAGGCCTGGGCAGCACACGCAAAGGTAGGCTTCAGGTTTTTAAACAGGTTCTGGGTGTAAACCAAGGTTATTATCATTAACGAAAACTAACGAAATGACCAAAACTAGAATTGATAAAACATTTTCGTTAACTGAACTAAATAAAAACTATAATTAAAAGAAAAAAACTGTAACTAACTGAAACTGTATTGTGTGTTTACAAAACTAACTAAAACGGATAAAAATTATGGATAAAATTCCCTTCGTTTTCGTTTTTGTCAATGTCGGATTGATACAAAAGCGATTTATTTCACACTAGCCATTTTAGCTAGTGGCACCATACGTCACTTGACGGTCCGTCACTTGTGTTCACTTGTGGTTTCCAGTCGTCTTCTGGTCCCCACTCTACCTGGAAACATGGAGACTAAAGTTGGGAGAAAGCAGCAGAGTCCTGTCTGGGATTTATTTGAATACGACGACAGAGAAGAAGAGAAAAGTGACGAATAAACTAAAATTAATACTAAAACTAAACTACAACTAAGCATTTAGAAAAAAATGAAAACTAATAAAAACTATCAAACCTGCTCTAAAAAGGAATTCAAACGAACTGCATTAGAGAAAAAAAATGTCAAAACTAAATAAAACTAAACTAGAATGAAAAATCCAAAACTATTAGAACCCTTGGTGTAGACTGGATCATGTCATCATTTTTGACTTTCTCCTGTTCCTCCTGGTTCTCCTGGTCCCCCTGGTTCCAGATGTGCCTCCTTCTCCTCTGTCCGTTCATGACCGCTACAGCTCCCCCACAGCTGGCAGCGCCAAACGCCGTCTCTTCGGCGACGACCCTCCCACTTCTGTGACATCAGGCCTGACACCCAATGGGAGCCCCATGTCGTCTCCGGCTAAAAGGCTGACGTTCAGCTCCAGCTCCACCCTGAAGATTGGAGCTCAGAGCGCCCAGACCACGGTCCTGAGCATCCCACTGCAAGGTACGAACATGGAGCATAGTCCATAGGTGCAGAGGAAACACTGTAATGCTTGTCTCTCGTCCTCTAATGGTTTTTTTTGTCCTATAATACTTGTCTCTTGTATCTTTTGTCCTCTAATGCTTGTCTTTTGTCTCTGTGGTGTCCAGGGGTCAGTTCTGACCGGACCATTACGCTGATCCCAGTCCAGCCCTGTGACTCCTCCTCTGGGACAGTTACGGCCCAGTTGCTGCTGACGTCCTCCCCCAGCCGCATCACAGCTGCATCTGTGACCTCTGACCCCCCGACAGGAAGTGGCCGTCCACGACGCACCGGCTCTCTGGCTCTGTTCTTCAGGAAGGTTAGAGCTGGAGAAGTGACTCCTGTTTTTGGGGCTGTTCATATTTAAACCCCCACCCCCCCAGAGTGACGGTCTCCTGGTGTCCACAGGTGTATCATCTGGCCAGTGTGAGGCTGAGGGATCTATGCGTGAAACTGGACATCTCATCTGAACTTCGTGGGAAAATCTGGACATGTTTCGAACACGCTCTGGTCCACAGTACAGATCTGATGAGGGACCGACACCTGGACCAGCTGCTGCTGTGCAGCGTCTACATCATATCCAAAGTGAGTCCCATTGAATGGAAAACACTAGAAACTCTGGTTCAAACTGATGAAGAAACACAAGGAATGAGTGTTTCTGATTATAAGGTTTTTAATGTAGGAATCAAAAGTTTCAGCTGGAAGAGAAACGCGTTTTTGGAGGCAGCTGTAAACTCTGTTTTTATACAGTTCAGCATTCATGACTGAAAACCTGTCACTGATGATCAGTTTTACTAATAGTTTTTAGTTCTTAGTTCCGTTTGTATTGACTGTCATCTAGAACAGAGTATGAAGCAGAAATGGAAGAACAGGGTGTGTTTAAAAAAAAAAAAAAAAAAAAATAACCACAGCTCTTACAGGGGTCTGTACGTGGACTACTTCCCCCTTTAGAAACCTTCTAATTCCGCGTTTCCACTACGTGGAACCGGCTCGGCTCGACTCTGGTACCAGGCCCTATTCCAGACAGTTTCCATTCCAGGATATTACCCACTTTACAGTACCTGGTCGTCACAGCGATATGGTGCATTACTTCAGTGTCTTCTGCTCAGAGTTCCTGATAAACTCGCTTGTTGTGTGTTGTCTCCTCAAGCTCATACTAAATTTTTGCGTCTGAACCTCCTGGACAAACCATGGTGTAGTTTTACAGACTGTCATCATGTGGATTCACCTTCCATCCATCCATTCTCTTCCTCTTATCCGGGGCCGGGCTGCGGGGGCAACAGTCTAAACAGGGATGCCCAGACTTCCCTCTCCCCAGACACCTCCTCCAGCTCTTCCAGGGGGACCCTGAGGCGTTCCCAGGCCAGCTGAAAGACATAGTCTCTCCAACGTGTCCACGTGGATTAACCTACCGCTATATTTACTGTCAACTTCCGCATCTGTTTTTTGTAAAAGGGCGGGTCACAGAGACGACTCTGTGACCAATCAGTGGTCTTAAGTGTTTACACGTCACCTTTTAGTATCTGGTCCCTAGTCCTGGAACCTCGGCGGAGGTGATACCAAGAAACTAGTACTGGGTACCAGATTCCAGGTCCTTTTTCGTAATGAAAACGCAAAAAGGCTGAGTCGAGTCGAGCTGAGCCGATACCACGTAGTGGAAACGCAGCATAGTAGTTCAAGCTCTTGTATTTCCATATGTTCAAACCTGTGACAAGGTCAGACAACAACATACTGATCATGTTTTTGGCTGTACTTTTATAAAAATGAACTGTTCAGATCCCAGGTGCACAGTTCTCTGCCTAATGCACTGGTCTGAGACTGGAACAGGAGTTTATCAGTTGAATGTGAACAGGTATGATGTTGGTTTTTCGGTTGTTTTTTTTTTTGTTTTTTTTTTGTAATTATTACCAATTGCACTTGTGTCCACAGTTGCAGATTAATCCCAGCTCTGTTTTGTTGTTAAATGTCACCCTTTAGCAGACACTAGTTTTTCTTTCAGTCATCAGCATTCCTCTTAAATGATCACTGGTAATGTGTTGATAGAAAACTGAACAGGAAGTCCAGAACTAATGTTTGTTGGTTGAATCCTGTGCTTTCTCCCTCTTAGATCACCAAAGAGACTCACACATTCCAGGACATCATGAAGTGTTATCGCAGCCAACCTCAGGCCAACAGCCATGTGAGAGCCACATACACACACATGTAAAGGAACACACCTGAACACGTGTTCAACTAGAACAGCTGGAGAACAGTCCTGAGGAGATGGATATGTGTTAGAGTCAAAGCTAAAGTCAACCAAGCATCACTCATGTATGTGTGTGTGTGTTTGTGTGTAGGTGTACCGCAGTGTCCTGTTGCGTCACACTCCCAGAGAGCAGGTGGCAGACGAGAACATGGAGGTGGACCTGGTGTCTGGTGGTGAATGTAAGATCATGCCTAACACACACACACTACCGTCATGTAGACTTTATGAAGGGTTTTTATTATTTCAATGAAACTGCATCAATAATATCAGACTGTCAAACACAAACAGCTGAACTCAACCGTCTGGAAAAGGCACAAAAGAAAAGTAAAATAGTCTGAAGGTTTGGAAAATCACCCGGTTTAGTTTAGCGTTGTATTTGCTGAGTCATGGACTTAAACATGTGCAGCTGATCTGGGTGTCAGTGTGTCAGGTGAATGTTGGTAGTTTAAAAATGAAATTAAAAATTAAAGGTGAATGTTGGTAGTTTAAAAAAAATTAAATAAAAAATAAAGGTGAATGTTGGTAGTTTAAAAAAAAAAAAAATGTCCTAGTCCTTCTCCTCCCTGGAGTCTTTCCCCTCCCTGGAGTCCTTCCCCTCCCTGGAGTCCTTCCCCTCCCTTTAGTCCTTCCCCTCCCTGGAGTCCTTCTCCTCCCTGGAGTCCTTCTCCTCCCTGGAGTCCTTCTCCTCCCTGGAGTCCTTCCCCTCCCTGGAGTCCTTCTCTCCCCTGGAGTCCTTCTCCTCCCTGGAGTCCTTCCCCTCCCTGGAGTCCTTCCCTTCCCTGGAGTCCTTCTCATCCCTGGAGTCCCTCTCCTGCCTTTAGTCCTTCCCCTCCCTGGAGTCTTTCTCCTCCTTTTAGTCCTTCCCTTCCTTGGAGTCCTTCTCCTCCCTGGAGTCCTTCTCCTCCCCGTCGTGGATGAGACCCACCCCTGTTGTGCCATCCATGTACTTGATGATGTCATCAGTCTCCTAGTTTTTCCTTTTTTCCTTCTAAATGCCTCAGATTCAGTCTGGTTTGTGCTGAACCTAAATAAAAGTAGATGCTCTTCTCAGGTTTTTCTTCTCAGGTTCAACTGTTTGACATTTATATTTGACAAACGACTCAAAAACATGTTTTTAAACTCACATTTGTGTCTTTTCAGCGGCTGAGAAAACCGCCCAGAGCTCCAGTTTGGACCAATCAGCAGAGGAGGAGCGCGGTGACCTCATCCAGTTTTACAACACAGTGTTTGTCCTGAAGATGAAAGGCTTCGCTCTGCGTTACGCCACACATGAGAACAGGGTACGTACGGCGGACCCCCCCGGTTCCTTTGGTCTGTTCCGCCCTCTGTGCGTCCTCCATCTTAAACCTGTGCATGTGCTCCTCAGGCTGAAGCTCCGCCTCTGTCTCCGTTCCCGTCGGTCCGGGCTCAGCCTCTGTCCCCTCGTCGTGTTTCTCAGAGACACTCTCTATACGTTTCTCCTCATAAGAACAGCAGCGGCGGATACCTGACGCCCAACTCCTACACCTACAGGATCAACAGCAGCCCCTCCAAGGTCAGCACCAACACACGCACACACGCACACACGCACACAGGCTGCAGTTATTTAAAGGTGTCGTATGTAGGACTGTGGCCCAAACTGGTTCTGCAGTCCCATTCAGATACTGTACAGCTGGTCTCTCCTCTGCTCCTCCCCCCAGACTAGGGGTGGACAGATCCAGCATGAGCGTCTATTACTAGTGTTTCCACTTATCCTGTCCACCACAGCAGAAATGTCATACAAAAAAATCCTCCCCAGACTGATTCTGCATCAGTCTGATATAGAATAAAACAGACAAACGTCCTGAACACTGATGAAAGTTCACACACATTCAGGAAAGAGAAAAGGAAATGAGCCGCAAGTTTACCTTTGACTTCTGTGAAGTACAAGCGACATGGATCCTTACACCCCCCCCCCCCCCCCCCCCCATAGCATTATAAGAAACCAGCTGACCCCTGACGCCCCCCCCCCCCCCTTTTTTTTTTTTTTTTTTTTTTTTTTGGATTACACACCACTACAAGCAGAGGTCACTTCCACAGAAAACACCGAACTACAACGAGCTACCATGGACAGAGACAAGTCCTACACCAGTGCCAGGTCTGTTCACCAGGACCAGGAGAAGAGACCACCGGTCTGGGACCGGGTGCACAGACCGCCAGTCTGGGACCGGGTGCAGACGGCGGTCCCAGCTCTCAGTGGTTCTTACGGTGGTCAGTCTAAGGCAGAGTTGCCGTCGGTCCTCTTATTCTTCTCCTCTTTCAGTCGTCTCCATGTTTCTGATTCTCCTCCTCTTTCAGTCGTCTGTTTCTAAATCATCTCCTCCAGATCCTTGTTTCTTTTCTCTCTTTGTCTCTTTGTCGTATTTGGAATAATCCCTTTAGTCCTTTTGGGTTTCTTCAGGTCAGACATTTGTGCTCATAAATGTTCAGCTGCAGCTCAGTGGAACTGCCAACCTGGATGAACAAAGGTACTGACTCTGTGATTGGCAGACAGGTGATGGGCGGAGCCTCAGACCAAAACACACAGTGACATCATAAACATCATTTGGGGGCTGACACTGAGCTTTACAAATGTGAATATTCTGTCTGGAATACTACTGTCACTGAGATCAGGATTTAAATGAACAGGATTCCTTCATGTCTGTGACAGTCAGGACCATTTTAGAATGAGAACAGAATTCTACAGACTGCACCTTTAAACCATTCATCTGTCCGTTACTTTCTGCAATTAAACTTATTTAAATAGGTGTGAAAACATGAAAGACACATGTCTGAAAATGACAAACGTGTCCTTTATTCCAGAACCAGAACCAACAACCACAAAAAGTATCAAAGTAAAAGAATATATGAAAAAAATATATAAAGAAATAACAACAGAGAGCCAACCAAACCAAAAAAAGGGCCTTTTAGGGGTTCCAAAAGGAGACGGAACAGACGGCCATTTATAATCACCCACTGAGTCGATGAAAGGCAAAGGTTCTGAAACTGTCTTTAATTGAATCCTCCTGTCAGTGGGTGTGGTCTCAACCCAACGTCCCACTGGGGTTTCATCTTCTTCATCTTCCTGTTTCCGTTTGTTTCTGCAGGATCTGTCGGACATTAACCGGATGATCCGTCAGGGCTGCGTCAGCAGGAAGAGGGCCTTCACCATGGAGGGGGATGTCATGATGTCATCAGTGTGCGACTCCCCCAGTAAGAGGGCGTGTCCAGAGAATGGCAGCAGTCCAGACATTCTGCTAAAGCGTCTGCAGGACGTGGTGTCGGAGCGGCAGAGTCTCTGAAGAACCCACCGAGTCACTGAAGAACCCACCTAGTCCTGTTCAGAACATAGACTAACCCTAACCCTGACCCTTCGGTTTTCTTCCTCATAAACATGTCAGATCGATCAGCTGACTCATCTTTGAGGATGTTTCTGTTTTATTTTGGATAAATGATAAACACAGAGGAGGGAAAAGGGGATGAAATGGAGGCATGTGTTTAATGGTCTGTCCTCTATGTCCTCCCTTCATCTACTGTCCATGTGTCTGCTGTTGGACGTCCCATGGGGACGAGCAGTAACGATGGGACTGAGCTTCATTTATAAAATGTCCTTATTTTAATTAAACAGCAACTGAACAGATGATGGACAGTGGAAACCCAACAGTTTAAAGGTAAAATAAACAAATACACAGTAACTGAGTACAAAACACACAGAACTGAGTATAAAACACACAGTAACTGAGTATAAAACAGCAGCGTTCAGACACGTTAGCTCTGCGTCATACTGTTAGAAAAAAAAAGGATTCAGAAATTGTGTGTTTAGTGCTGGTTCCACATAGTTCTGGACAGAGCTCTGATCATTACCTGGTGCCTCAGTTCTAATGTTGGGGGGGGGGGGGGGGGGGGGTGAATGCTAATGTCAGCTGAAGGGTTCCTGGGCTGATTTCTGTCTTTATTTAGTTTTTATTTATTCCCCTTCATGGTAAATATTTGAATAGTTTGTATTTTAATGCCTTTTAACCGTCACCACATTATGTTTGAATAAACACAGAAAAAACAGACTTTTATTAAACCAGTGTTTATATGAAAGAATATGACCCATGTGGTCTGGTTTCACCTACATGGACTCATGTGGTCTTCAGGTGCTAAATCCGGTTCAGTTCTACCTTTAACACTGTGACTCTGGGTTTACTCTGTCTGTCGTGTTGTCAGTGTTGTTTCATACTCAGTGTTGTTCAACAGTTCTGACAGTTTGTCATATTTACTCCTCATGGACGACCGGATCTGATCATCTGGTTCCATGGAATGGTTCTGGTGCTGTTTGGACTCTGTGGTTCTAGTGCTGGTTGGACTCTGTGGTTCCATGGGATGGTTCCGGTCCTGACTGGGCTCTTCAGAACCATCATCTGGGCCTTAAACTTTCTGAGTTGACGGTTGAACTCCTCCTTCCTCCAAACTCTAGTCCTTCTGTGTTTGTTTTCTAAGCTCCTCCTTCTCAGATCCAGTTGAACTCTAAACCTGTACATACTTTTATTAAACCTCATTTGATTGGATGTTGAACTGTGTGACGTTCACTGACCTCTCTGCTTCTGGACACCAGAGCGCTGCCTCAGGTTACTCTGGTTCTGTTCCTCATCCATGTGACTGTTCCTCTTTTATTTGGATGGTTCTAAACCAGATGATGGGCCCCTGTTTGATGGAAGCTGCTGGACGGAGCATCGACACCCTTTGGACTGGATGTCCTTCTGTCTGGAGCTTTCACACTTTGAACTCATGTGAAAACTGTTGGAAGTCTGTCTATGAAATCTAAAAGCACAAAAGTAGAACGGATGGAGTCATTTTCAGGACTGTAGTAACGTACAGATGCAGTTTATAGACCTTTAAATACAATCATGAACTACTGGGTTCATGTTCATGTTCACAGCTTCAACCTGTGGAAGAGATTTGAAATAAAACCTACTGGACACAAACGTCTGTGTGTTCTGGAAGAGCCTCAGGTTCCTGACGTTTGAACAATATCTCTATCTATATCTAGCTATCTACCTATCTGTGTATATATGTATGTGTGTGTGTGTGTGTATATATATATATATATATATGTATGTATATATATATATGTATGTATGTATATATATGTATATATATATATACATATGTATGTATATATATATATATATATATATATATATATATATATATATATATATATATATATATGTATATATATATGTGTGTACAGGGTGGGGAAGCAAAATTTACAATGAACATTTAGTTGTTTTTTCTCAGCAGGCACTACGTCAATTGTTTTGAACCCAAACATATACTGATGTCATAATCATACCTAACACTATTATCCATACCTTTTCAGAAACTTTTGCCCATATGAGTAATCAGGAAAGCAAACGTCAAAGAGTGTGTGATTTGCTGAATGCACTCGTCACACCAAAGGAGATTTCAAAAATAGTTGGAGTGTCCATAAAAACTGTTTCTAATGGAAAGAAGAGAATGACTATGAGCAAAACTATTACCAGAAAGTCTGGAAGATACTATTAAAAAAGAATGGGAGAACATCTCCGGTGGACTCACCACCCACCGAGGGAATTGTAGGGGCTGGGTGCAATGTGGATTGGGTGGCAGTCGACGGCAGGGAGCCCAACAACCCGATCCTCGGACGCAGAGTCTAGCTCTTGGGACATGGAATGTCACCTCGCTGGGAGGGAAGGAGCCGGATCTTGTGAGGGAGGTTGAGAGATACCGACTAGATATAGTCGGGCTCACCTCCACACACAGCTTGGGCTCTGGAACCCAACCCCTCAAGAGGGGCTGGACTCTCCATTTCTCTGGCGTTGCCCGCGGTGAGAGGCGGCGGGCTGGTGTGGGCTTGCTCATAGCCCCTCAGCTCAGCCGCCATGTGTTGGAGTTCACCCCGGTGAACGAGAGGGTCGCATCCCTACGCCTTCGGATCAGGGACAGGTGCCTCACTGTTGTCTCGGCCTACGGGCCGAACAGTAGTGCAGAGTACCCGGCCTTCTTGGAGTCCCTGGGAGGGGTGCTGGATGGTGCTCCGACTGGGGACTCCATTGTTCTCCTGGGTGACTTCAATGCTCACGTGGGAAACGACAGTGAGACCTGGAGGGGGGTGATGGGGAGGAACGGCCTCCCTGATCTGAACCCGAGCGGTGTTTTGTTATTGGACTTCTGTGCTAGTCACAGTTTGTCCATAACGAACACCATGTTCGAACACAGGGATGTCCATAAGTGCACTTGGCACCAGGACACCCTAGGCCGGAGGTCAATGATCGACTTCATTGTCGTATCATCAGACCTCCGACCGCATGGTTTGGACACTCGGGTGAAGAGAGGGGCAGAGCTGTCAACCGATCACCATCTGGTGGTGAGTTGGATCCGCTGGCGAAGGGGGAAACCGGACCGACTCGGCAGGCCCAAACGTGTTGTGAGGGTCTGTTGGGAACGTCTGGCAGAGCCCGATGTCAGTGCGGTCTTCAACTCCCACCTCCGGGAGAGCTTCTCCCAGATCCCGGGGGAGGCTGGGGACATTGAGTCCGAGTGGACCATGGTCTCCACCTCCATTGTTGAAGCGGCTGCTCGGAGCTGTGGTCGCAAGGTCTCCGGTGCCTGTCGTGGCGGCAATCCCCGAACCCGGTGGTGGACCCCGGGAAGTAAGGGATGCCGTCAAGCTGAAGAAGGAGTCTCATCGAGCCTTGTTGGCTCATGGGACTCCCGAGGCAGCTGATGGGTACCGTAAGGCCAAGCAAGCTGCAGCCCGAGCAGTTGTGGAGGCAAAAACTCGGGTCTGGGTGGAGTTTGGGGAGGCCATGGAGGAGGACTATCGGTCGGCCTCGAGGAAATTCTGGCAAACCGTCCGGCGCCTCAGAAGGGGAAAGCAGTGCGCCACCAACACTGTTTACAGAGGAAGTGGGGAGCTGCTGACCTCGACTGGGGATGTTGTCGGACGGTGGAAGGAATACTTTGAGGATCTCCTCAATCCCACTGTCACGTCTTCCATGGAGGAAGCAGAGGCTGAGGTCTCAGAGGTGGACTCGTCCATCACCTAAGCTGAAGTCACCGAGGTGGTTGGCAAGCTCCTCGGTGGCAGGACACCGGGGGTGGATGAGATTCGCCCTGAGTACCTTAAGTCTCTGGATGTGCAGGACTGTCTTGGTTGACATGTCTCTGTAACATCGCGTGGCAGTCGGGGACAGTACCTCTGGATTGGCAGACCGGGGTGGTGGTCCCTTTTTAAGAAGGGGGACCGGAGGATGTGCTCCAACTATAGGGGGATCACACTCCTCAGCCTCCCGGGGAAAGTCTATTCCAGGTACTGGAGAGGAGGATCCGACCGATAGTCGAACTTCGGATCCAGGAGGAACAATGCGGTTTTCGTCCCGGTCACGGAACGCTGGACCGGCTCTATACTCTCCATTGGGTGCTCGAGGGTTCATGGGAGTTCGCCCAACCAGTCCACATGTGTTTTGTGGATCTGGAGAAGGCGTTCGACCGTGTCCCTCGTAGTATCCTGTGGGGGGTGCTTCGGGAGTATGGGATCCGGGGCCCTTTGCTAAGGGCAGTCCGGTCCTTGTATGACCGAAGCAGGAGCCTGGTTCGCATTGCCAGCAGTAAGTCAGACCTGTTCCAGGTGCACGTTGGTCTCCGGCAGGGCTGCCCTTTGTCACCGGTTCTGTTCATTATTTTTATGGACAGAATTTCTAGGCGCAGCCAGGGGCCGGAGGGGGTCCGGTTTGGGGACCACAGGATTTCATCTCTGCTTTTTGCGGACGACGTTGTCCTGTTGGCCTCATCGAACCTGGACCTTCAGCGTGCCCTGGGGCAGTTTGCAGCCGAGTGTGAAGTGAGCGGGATGAGGATCAGCACCTCCAAATCCGAGGCCATGGTTCTCGACCGGAAAAAGGTGGTTTGCCCTCTCCGGGTCGGTAGAGAGTCTTTGCCCCAAGTGGAGGAGTTCAAGTATCTTGGGGTCTTGTTCACGAGTGAGGGAAGGATGGAGCGTGAGATTGACAGACGGATCGGTGCAGCGTCTGCAGTGATGCAGTCGCTGTACCGGTCGGTTGTGGTAAAGAAGGAGCTGAGCCGAGAGGAGAAGCTCTCGATTTACTGGTCAATCTACATTCCTACCCTCACCTATGGTCATGAGCTTTGGGTCAGGACCGAAAGGACAAGATCCCGGATACAAGCGATCGAAATGAGTTTCCTCCGCAGGGTGGCTGGGCGCACCCTTAGGGATAGGGGGAGGAGCTCAGTCACCAGGGAGGAGCTCAGAGTAGAGCCGCTGCTCCTCCGCGTCGAGAGGGGCCAGCTGAGGTGGATCAGGCATCTGTTTCAGATCCTCCTGGACGCCTCCCTGGGGAGGTGTTCCGGGCATGTCCCACCGGGAGGAGACCTCGGGGAAGACCCAGGACACGTTGGAGAGACTATGTCTCTCGGCTGGCCAGGGAACGCCTCGGGGTCCCCCCGGAAGAGCTGGAGGAGGAGTCTGAGGAGAGGGAAGTCTGGGCATCCCTGCTTAGACTGTTACCCCCGCAACCCGGCCCCGGATAAGCGGTGGATAATGGATGGATGGGAGAAGTTGTCACCCAAATATTTGAGGAACACTTGCGCAAGTTTCAGGAAGCGTGTGAAGGCAGTTATTGAGAAAGAAGGAGGACACATAGAATAAAAACATTTTCTATTATGGACATTTTCTTGTGGCAAATAAATTCTCATGACTTTCAATAAACTAATTGGTCATACACTGTCTTTCAATCCCTGCCTCAAAATATTGTACATTTTGCTTCCCCACCCTGTGTGTGTTTGTGTGTGTGTGTGTGTGTATACATATATATATATATATATATATATATATATATATATATATATATATATATATGTGTGTGTGTGTGTGTGTGTATATTTATATAATGTATGTATATGTATATGTGTGTGTGTGTGTGTGCCCATAACCCCGTCCTCTTGCAGCTCCTCACACTAAATCCTAAATCCTTCTGGATCCTGTTCCTGTGAATATTATGGGCTGCTCTATACTTAGCCTGGCTCCATATGTGGGTCTGAACCACAGAACAGCCTCTGGAGGGTCTGGAGCTGGAACTGATGTCCCCCTGTCCCCCCCGTCCCTGAACTGACCTGAATGTCTCCATCAGCTGATCAACCTGATCCTGCCAGAACAGGACTGGGTCCTGATCCACAGCAGAGACCAGGAGGTTCAACAAACACAGCCCACAGTAGGTAGGAGTAGACGGTAGGATGTCCACCAATAATAATAATAATTATTATTATTATTATTATTATTACTATTATTACTACCTTAAGACCTGACTACATTCACTAGTTTACACAATTCTGAGTCAGTAAAGTATTAATTTACTAAAGACAACAGCACCATCTAGTGGACAAAATAATAAGTACAGCCCACTCGTAAACTCCGTCTAATTGAACCTTAAACCTGATCCACAGTAAAAACTCAAACCTGTTCCTTCATCAAACACCTACCGTCAACATTAAACACTTTTATTGTTTCACTTTGTTTTAGAACACGTTTTCTCTGCACACATGCGCAGTGCTGTCGCTAGCGTCTGCCAAACTTTGCCACTTCCGTTTATGACAGGAAGAGGGCGTGTCACTGCGCAGTATCTTTCAAAATAAAAGCATAAACCTTATTTTAGCTAAAAAAAAAAAAAAAAAAAGTCTTATGAAGTGATTTCCAGCCTGTGAAGAATCTTCCAAAGGTTCTGTTCATTCAGATGGTTCTGACAGAACAGAACCACAGAGCACACAGAGAAGTCAGACATGTGGAACCAGAACAGCAGAGAAAAAAGACAAAACAAACAAACTAGCATTAGTAATAATTGTGTTTCAGAACGAAATATTTTTCCAACAGAAAAATATTCAGAAAAGCGCTATATAAAACCGATGTATAATAATAGTAATAATAATAATAATAATAATAATAATAATAATAATAATATTTAATCAACACCCAAAATGTCCTGATTAACTACCTTTCTACACCAGCAGGTGGTGATATGTGTCTGTCAGCCTGTATATGTTATAGACTGTTAATGTTATAGACTGTTAGTGTTATAAGATACACTATATTTCCAAAAGTCTAGTCTCCTCCATCCCAATCCTCAGACTCAGCTGTTCCAGTCCCTTCCATGTCCACAGGTGTATTAAATCCAGCCCTAGGCATGCAGACTGCTTTTACAAACATTTGGGACAGAATGGGTCTCTCTCAGGAGCTCAGTGAATTCCAGCGTGGAACTGTGATAGGATGCCACCTGTGAAACAAATCCAGTGGTGACATTTTCTGGCTCCTAAATATTCCACAGTCAGCTGTCAGCTGGATTATAAGAAAGTGGAAGTGTTTGGGAACGACAGTAACTCAGCCACGCAGTGGTAGGCCACGGAAACTGACGGAGCGGGGTCAGCGGATGCTGAGGCACAGAGTGCGAAGAGGTGGACGACTTTCTGCAGAGTCAATGGTACAGACCTCCAAACTTCATGTGACCTTCAGATTAGCTCCAGAACAGTGCGCACAGAGCTTCATGGAATGGGTTTCTGTGGCCGAGCAGCTGCATCCAAGCCATACATCAGCAAGTGCAATGCACAGCGGTGGATGCAGTGGTGTAAAGCACGCCGCCACTGGACTGTAGAGCAGGGGAGGAGCCTTCTCTGGACTGACCAATCACACTTCTCCATCTGGCGATCTGACGGACGGGTCTGGGTTTGGCGGTCGCCAGGAGAACGATACTTGTGGGAGCGCATTGTGCCGAGTGTAAAGTTTGGTGGAGGGGGGGTTATGGTGTGGGGTTGTTTTTCAGGAGCTGGGCTGGGCCCCTTAGTTCCAGTGAAAGGAACTGGGAATGCTTCAGCAGAACAAGACATTTGGGACAATTCCACGCTCCCAACTTTGTGGGAACAGTTTGGAGCCGGCCCCTTCCTCTTCCAACATGACTGTGCACCAGTGCACAAAGCAAGGTCCATTTGGACATGGAGGACAGAGTCTGGTGTGGATGAACTGGACTGGCCTGCACACAGTCCTGACCTCAACCCCATAGAACACCTTTGGATGAATTAGAGCGCAGACTGAGAGCCAGGCCTTCTGTCCAACATCAGTGTGGGACCTCACAAATGAGCTTCTGGAAGAACGGTCCAAAATTCCCATGAACACACTCCTGAACCTTGTGGACAGCCTTCCCAGAAGAGTTGAAGCTGTTAGAGCTGCAAAGGGTGGAGCCACGTCAGACTGAACCCATAGACTAGGAATGGGATGGACCTGACATTCATATGGGAGTCAAAGCAGGTGAGGGAATACTTTTGGTAATATAGTGTATATAAGACCCCTACGACTAGTCTGAAGACCCCTTGATGGATGGGAACTCCAAATATGTCCATTCTCTTCTTTTACTTTGGCAGGTTATTAATGTAATTTCATGTTAAATTGGTTTGTTTATTTATTTATTTATCTATTTGGCCATGTTATTTGTTTAATTTAATCTTATTTTTGTGATGATATTAACTTTATTTTTGTTATTTATTTATTTATTTTTATTAATTTGACCTTTTATGTTGATAATATTCTTATTTGGAAAATGTATTTGTTTTTATTTTCCTTTTTATTTAAGTATGAATATTATTTTTCACTTCATTTTATCTTCTTTTCTTTCTTGTCTTTTTATATTTACATAGTACGCCTACATAGTACCATTTACTAGATATTTTTCCTTTTGGTTTTTGTTTTAAAACTATTTTATTTTACTTTACTTTATTTTATTTCATTTCATTTCATTTTTTAATTTTATTTTATGTTAATGTATTTCATTTTATTTTATGTTATTTCATTTTATTTTGTTTCACTTTATTTTATTTCTTTATTTTATTTTATGTTAATTTATTTTATTTTTTATTTTATCTTATTTTATGTTATTTTATTTAATGTTATTTCATTTTATTTTAATTCATTTTATTTTACTTATTTTATTTTTTTATTTTATGTTAATTAATTAATTAATTAATTTTGTTTTATGTTATTTTATTTTGTTATTTTATTTAATCTTGTCTTATTTTACGTTATTTTATTTTATTTCATTTTATTTTATTTTTTTATTTCATTTTATGTGATTTTATTTCATTTCATTTCACTTCATCCATACACCAGCAGCCACAAACACCAGCAGGGTACCAGCTGCTTTTGCGCATGCTCAGTTTCTCTCTCTCTCTCTCTCTCTCTCTCTCTCTCTCTCTCTCTCTCTCTCTCTCTCTCTCTCTCTCTCTCTCTCTCATCCATCCTTCCATCCATCTCTCCGGATGCTGCTGATGCTGATCTCCTCCTCCTCCTCTGCTTGATCCCCGCCTGCTCTCCTCTTCTTCTCCCGGTAAGCCTACCGCTCTCCTTCCGCTCACTTTCTTCTTTATTCATCATTTCCTCTTCCGGAGCCGGTACCGAACATCGATGGCCGGTATCGGCGGGTGCTTGCCGGTGTGGGACTCGGAGCGGGTGGATGCCGCCGCCGCCGCCGTGGCTGGTTCCCTGCCCGGTGTTTCCCCGTCGGACCGCTCGGTTGCATAATTTGAGTCGGAATAAGATCCGTTAGTGTCCGTCCGTCCGTTAGTCCGTGTTATCTGCCGTTAAGTGTCGGTAATAAAGAGCTCCGTGTCCGCCGCTCTGGGGCTTATCAGACCGGACTCATCCTGATAGGATCTGGCACACACCGGTCCGGTTTGGGCATTTTGGCGCATAGCAAGGTCAAGGTGATGAAGATGGTGATGAAGATGGTGATGAAGATGAAGAGGAAGATGGTGATGAAGAGGAAGATGGTGATGAAGATGAAGATGGTGATGGTGATGGTGATGAAGATGAGATGAAGATGATGATGAAGATGAGATGAAGATGATGATGAAGATGAAGATGGTGATGAAGACGAAGATGGTGATGGTGATGAAAATGGCTGTTGCCATGGTGTCAGATGGTCCATCGACCCCTTGCCCAAAGGCACTGTGGCTCCTGTGGGTCAGATGGACTGAGAAGGAGAACAACAACCACCAAAAGAATAAAAGTTAAAGAATATTAAATATATAGATGGAAACAACAGTCTAAAAGTGTAAATATGTATCGACATAAACACCAGTAAACCAGTCCAATGCCATCTCTAACCCATGTGTCAGTTCAGTCTAAAACACATGAACTAACTCTGAACTGTGGTTGATCCGGGACTCATGTGCGTCACAATAAGCGCCCGTGTGAAACACAACAGAGGAACCAATGTTTAACAGCAGTGAAAATAAAGAAATTAAGAAATTAAGCTTCAATTCAGGAAAATTGTAATTCATTTCTTTAATAGAAACAGTTTTGGTTTCAAAATGGTGGACATTCCTATGAAACAAACACGCAACATGTTTCAAATTGTCATGCTTCAGAAAAAACAGATCATACCTTATAAAAGTTCCAAACAATAGATGATATCTTTCAAAGACAAAAACAAAATAATACATGGAGACTTTTGCACAATCACACATTCAGCCTCCATGACAGCAGGAGGCGCTATGAGTTAGTTTAAACGTGTTGGTCCTACGCCCAGAACGTGAACAGTCGCCTTAAGTTTTCCACATGAACCTTGAAGCAGAACGTACGCAGTATGAGCAGAGGTGAGACAGGTGGACTATTACAACAGAGGTGAGACAGGTGGACTATTACAACAGAGGTGAGACAGGTGGACAATTACAACAGAGGTGAGACAGGTGGACTATTACAACAGAGGTGAGACAGGTGGACTATTACAACAGAGGTGAGACAGGTGGACAATTACAACAGAGGTGAGACAGGTGGACAATTACAACAGAGGTGAGACAGGTGGACTATTACAACAGAGGTGAGACAGGTGGACAATTACAACAGAGGTGAGACAGGTGGACTATTACAACAGAGGTGAGACAGGTGGACTGTTACAACAGAGGTGAGACAGGTGGACTATTACAGCAGAGGTGAGACAGGTGGACTATTACAACAGAGGTGAGACAGGTGGACTATTACAACAGAGGTGAGACAGGTGGACTATTACAGCAGAGGTGAGACAGGTGGACTATTAAAACAGAGGTGAGACAGGTGGACTATTAAAACAGAGGTGAGACAGGAGGACTATTACAGCAGAGGTGAGACAGGTGGACTATTAAAACAGAGGTGAGACAGGTGGACTATTACAGCAGAGGTGAGACAGGTGGACTATTAAAACAGAGGTGAGACAGGTGGACTATTACAGCAGAGGTGAGACAGGTGGACTATTACAACAGAGGTGAGACAGGTGGACTATTAAAACAGAGGTGAGACAGGTGGACTATTACAACAGAGGTGAGACAGGAGAACTATTACAGCAGAGGTGAGACAGGTGGACTATTACAACAGAGGTGAGACAGGTGGACTATTACAGCAGAGGTGAGACAGGTGGACTATTACAACAGAGGTGAGACAGGTGGACTTTTACAACAGAGGTGAGACAGGTGGACTATTAAAACAGAGGTGAGACAGGTGGACTATTACAGCAGAGGTGAGACAGGTGGACTATTACAGCAGAGGTGAGACAGGTGGACTATTAAAACAGAGGTGAGACAGGTGGACTATTACAGCAGAGGTGAGACAGGTGGACTATTACAGCAGAGGTGAGACAGGTGGACTATTACAACAGAGGTGAGACAGGTGGACTATTACAGCAGAGGTGAGACAGGTGGACTATTACACAGTGGGCCTGTGTTCACCAGTCACAGGGGCGTGGCCACAGTGCAGCAGATAGTGGCATATGGACACACTGGCATGGATTCTACAGCAGCTGTCACTGGTGCCGGTCCTGCAGCTTCGTGTCATGGGTACAAATGGCATGAGGCCGCAGCACCAGTGGCACGGTGCCACCCTGGTACGGTGCCACCCCCTGGTACGGTGCCACCCTGGTACGGTGCCACCCTGGTACGGTGCCACCCCCTGGTACGGTGCCACCCTGGTACGGTCCCACCCTGGTACGGTGCCACCCCCTGGTACGGTGCCACCCTGGTACGGTCCCACCCTGGTACGGTGCCACCCCCTGGTACGGTGCCACCCCCTGGTACGGTCCCACCCTGGTGCGGTCCCACCCTGGTACGGTGCCACCCCCTGGTACGGTCCCACCCTGGTACGGTCCCACCCTGGTACAGTCCCACCCTGGTACAGTCCCACCCTGGTACGTAGCCGTGGTGGCATCCCTGACACACCTGGGCGGCGGCTGCAGAGTCCATGCCAGTGTGTCCATGTGCACCTGCTGGGTCTCAGCTGTGGGGATCGCCATCATCCAACTGTCTTCACCTTCGTTGTGGAACCAGAGGTGTTCCTTTTCCATAGCATTCCTGAATCCTGGTTCCACCTTTATCAGGGCTCTGTTCCTACCTCCAGAGGTGGAACCAAAGGATCCACCATTTCATTTACACAGACGACATTGAATAAAGGCCAGGCAGGTTTATTTCTGTCGCACATTTCATGTACAAGACAATTCAAAGTACTTTACATAAAACATTAAAAGCATTACAGCAGAAGTAATAAAAAGTATAGGTATGAGAAAAACGAACAAACAAAAAATCAGATAAAACAGATAAAAACTTTTAACTTAAAAGGAACAGTGCAGATCTGAACTGATGAAACTAAACTCTCTTCAAGTGCAGCAGAACAGGAGGGTCTGTGAGCGGGGTTTAAATAAACAGAGTGTTTCAGCTGATCTGAGGTTTTCTGGAGTTTGTTCCACACATGTGGAGCATAGAAGCTGAACGCAGCTTCTGCAGGTCTGGTTCTGACTGGGAACTGGCAACAGACCGGATCCAGATGACCTGAGGGGTCTGGGGGGTTCATACTGGGTCAGGAGGTCACTGATGGATTTAGGTCCTAAACCATTCAGAGCTTTATAGACCAGCAACAGAACTGGAAAGTCTGTCCACTGACAGTGGAAGTGGACGGAGCTCAGAGTTGGACTAATGTGGTCCAGTGGAAGGAGCTCAGAGTAGGACTAATGTGGTCCAGTGGATGGAGCTCAGAGTTGGACTAATGTGGTCCAGTGGACGGAGCTCAGAGTAGGACTAATGTGGTCCAGTGGATGGAGCTCAGAGTAGGACTAATGTGGTCCAGTGGATGGAGCTCAGAGTTGGACTAATGTGGTCCACAGTAAAGGTGAAATGTTCCTGTAACAGAGGTGATGGGTAAAAGGGGCTCAACAGGGGACAGTCCCTGGAACAGATAAGATCCTGAACATCAGACCTCAGTTTGATGGGTTCATTTACAGGATCTGTCGTTGTGTAGGTTTCATACACGTCTCACTAACATAAAGAGTATGGGCGGGGCCTCAGGGTATGGGCGGGGCCTCAGTGCTCTGTGTCCTTACAGTATGTGTATGCTAAACCTGCACACTGACATATTGTGTAAATGAACTCGTTAAACTGATGCGTTCGTACTGTTTTCACCTTCACACCCTGTTATTATGACCCTTAGCATAGGTGACCTTTGACCTTACACTGGTTCCTTCCATTTGTTCTGACCCGGTTCTGGACACGGGTTCTTTGCTTATTGTCTCTGTGTTTGCTGCTGTTGCGGCTGCGTGGAACTCCCATTCCCATGATGCACTTCACCACACCATCTCTGAACCGGTCCGAGTGTCATTGTGGTTTGTTCTGTAAACAAACAGACTGTGTTTATGATGGAGTCAGCTACGAAGAAGGTGTTTGACGAGAGGGAAGAGATTCAGGTGGAAAAACAGACAGACGAGTGGAGTAGAGAGGAGGAGGATTAGGACACAATGAACAAACATCTGGGATCAAAGGCAGACGAGGACTGAAGCTGATAGTTGGATCCAAATGTGTTGAAGACTGCAGTGCACGTGGGGTTTACATCTACATTTACAGTTTTTCTCCATCCTTTTAGTTTTATTCTTTTTTGTGGTTGTTGTTTCATCCGGTTCAGGAACAAAAAACATGTTGTTTGTCATATATTTTGTCATATATGAGGAACACAAAGCCATTGTTTTTATGACAGAACAGAGCAATAAGAATCATGTCTAATGTTAATTTCAGGGAACATACAGATGAGTTGTTTATTACATCAGGATTGTTTCAGTTTTACAGAGTTAGCTCAATTCAGGACATTGCTGATTGTGTTTAGAGCAAGAAATGGACTTTTGCTGCTGATTTGCAGAGATTATTTGTTGTAGTATGACAGGATGAAAAACAGAGAAGGAGGTTTAATTTGAAACAGCAAAGAGTTCGAACTAATGTGAAGAAAATGTGTGTTTGTGTTGTGGGTGTCAGAATGTGGAAGAGAAGAGCTGCACAAACAGTTTTCAGTTTAAGAGGTTATAAAAGCAGAGAATAAAGAAGCTTTTAGAAAAACATGGAATGAAATAACTGAACTTATGGATGTTGGATTTGTTTCATTTGCATTGACTGTCATGTAAACTGTTTACTGTAACAGCTGTAACGGTAACCTGTCAGATGGAAGCAGATGTTTGAAGACAGGGACAGGTATGAGAAGTGTTCTTCATCCTGCTCCTTTACAATCATTTAGATTGGAATGAATGAATGAAATTTTGTTTCACATTTCCTTTTTTTTCTCCACCTATTTAAATAATTGTTTAATCGAACTGAATCAAAGAAAAAAATGGATAGATGAATTGATTACAAAAATAATCGCTAACTGCAGCTCCAAGCCCAACATTAGATGCATGTGTGAATAAAACATTTAACTCTGTGAGAGTGAAAATCTGAACAGAGAAAAACAACATTAGCTGAGTCGAATATGAACTGGACTGTTGTGTGGATAATATTAGTTTGACTGTTTCTGCCTTTGTTTCAAGGTTCTAATAGTTTTGGATTTTTCATTCTAGTTTAGTTTTATTTAGTTTGGACTTTTTTCTTTAATTCAGTTCGTTTTAATTTGTTTTTAGAGCAGGTTTGAAAGTTTTTATTAGTTTTCATTTTTTTCTAAATGCTCAGTTGTAGTTCAGTTGTAGTTTAGCTGTAGTTCAGTTGTAGTTTAGTTCAGTTGTAGTTCAGTTGTAGTTCAGTGGTCTCTTTTCTCTTCTTCTCTGTCGTCGTATTCAAATCAATCCCAGACAGGACTCTGCTGCTTTAGTCTCCATGTTTCCAGGTAGAGTGGGGACCAGAAGACGACTGGAAACCACAAGTGAACACAAGTGACGGAGCAAAAAGTGTCGTATGGAGACAGCACAGAAAACTGAGAGAGACAAAGAAATCCATTTAACATCAATCTGACATTGACAAAGTCTTGCTTAACCTGAGCCCAGAATGCACTTTAAATTGGCACTTTACTGCTGTGCACTTTAGAAATAAAACTTTTTAGTTATCTATAGGCAATTTTTTTTGGGGGGGAGGGATATTGTTATTGCTATTTTATATCAGCATTTTATTATTTTATCAGTAATTTATACTATTTACTAAATGCTGCTGACAGTCGGGGACCTGAGTACAGTGTTTGGTTTCTGTGTATTTTTTATATGCTGAAATGACAAATAAACTTGAATCTGAATCTGAAAACAAAGGGAATTTTATCCATAATTTTTATCTGTTTTAGTTAGTTTTGTAAACACAATACAGTTTCAGTTAGTTATCATTTTTTTCTTTTAATTATAGTTTTTATTTATTTCAGTTAACGAAAATGTTTTTTCAATTCTAGTTTTGGTCATTTCATTAGTTGTCGTTAACGATAATAACCTTGGTTTGTTTCTGTGTGTTTTTCTCCTGGTCTTACAGTGATGATGCTGCAGAGAAGCAGACGGACAGTGGAGACATGAGCCCATCCGTCACACGTCCATGGAGTCTTCATTCAATGCTGTAGAGCTCCAGGAGCTGCGGAGCGGAGGAGGCCAGCGGGGCGTTGCACCAACAACCACCTCAGTGCCATGGACTAACGCTGTGGGCAGCGCCGCCCAGGGCTTTGAGAACGCCTCCTACCAACAGGACGAAGAGCAACACCACCAACAGGAGGCGACGGTGTCCTCCAACGGTGCACCTTCACCACCAGGCCTCAGTAAGGTAACGTCAGTCCAATGAATCAGCAAAGTTATTATCGTTAACAAAAACCAACGAAATGACCAAAACGATAATAGAAAAAACATTTTCATTAACTGAAATAAATAAAAACTATAATTAAAAGAAAAAAACATAACTAACTGAAACTGTATTGTGTGTTTACAAAACTAACTAAAACAGTAAAAAATATGGATGAAATTCCCTTCGTTTTCATCTTTGTCAATGTCGGATTGATAAGAAATCGATTTATTTCACTCTAGCAAATTTAGCTAGGGGCATCATACAGCACTTCACAGTCTGTCACTTCTTCTCACTTGTCATTAATGCCGTGTTTCCACTACATGGAACCGGCTCCACTCCACTCTGGTACCACGTCCTATTCCAGACCGTTTCCGTTCCAGATCCTCCCTCTTTCCAGTCCCTGGTCGTCATAGCGATGCGGTGCGTTCCTTCTGTGTGCTCTGCTCACAGTTGCTGATAAACTCACTGGTTGCCTGTTGTCTGGTCAAACTCCTGCTGAATGTTTGCGTCTGAACCTCCTGGACAAACCATGGTGTAGTTCTACAGACTGTCATCATGTGGATTCACCTGCTGACAGATTTACTGGAAACTTCTGCATCTGTTTTATGTGAGAGGGCGGGTCACAGAGACGACTCTGACCAATCAGTGGTCTGCAGTGTTTACACAGTGTCACCTTTAGTATCTGGTCCCCAGTCCTGGAACCTCAGCGGAGGTGAGACCAAAAAACTAGTGCTGGGTGTAATGCTGTGAGTACGGACCCAGAACCCAAATGCAGAACTAGGAGGCGGATGTAAAAGTTTACAGAGTTTATTTTGTACAAGTAGTACAGGAAGATGGATAATGATAATAAACAGGATCTTGAGGACAGCGGCCAAGGAGGTCCTCATAGGATTCGTCCTCTGGACTATGGGCACGAACCCTCGGTTCGGCTCCGGGTTTAGAGTCGGCACCCCGACTAGGAAAGAGCAGAGGGAGGTCAGGGATGGAAACAGGTCATGCACGGGAGAGCAAACAGTCAGGCAACAGGACATAAGGGTAAAGCAAACTCACGCACCAAAAAACCAGGCGATGAAGTCAAAAACCAGGAAGGCAGATGGAGGCAGACAAAACTGACAGGGAGCAGGCAAAAACAGGCAAAAACGGGATGACAAAAACGGGTTAAAGAACAGGTAGGCAAACGAACAGACAGGATCAGAACGCTGGTAAATAAACTACTAGAGATTACGAACTGGCGTCTGACCAGGGGAAAGGACAGGGTTTAAATACACAAAAGGGAGGGAAGACAACGAGACACAGGTGGCACACATCAGGGCGGAGTCAGGTAATCAGGGAAAAGGTGAACACGAACCAGGAAGGGAAGTAAAGACAACAGAGAAGACACATGAGGAAAACTTAACAAAATAAAACAGGAAGTGACAGACAAACATAAAAGACAGACAACACCAGACTAACGTCTGGTAGCAGGCTTCACACTGGGTACCAGATTCCAGGTCCTTTTATGTAATGAAAACACAAAAAGGCCGAGTCGAGCTGATACCACATAGTGGAAATGCAGCATAAAACATTTAAAAATTATGGATAAAATTCCCTTTGTTTTTGTGTTTGTCAGTGTCGGATTGATATGAAATCAATTTATTTTGCTCTAGCAATTTTAGCTAGTGTCTCCATATGACACTTTTTGCTCCGTCACTTGTGTTCACTTGTGGTTTCCAGTCGTCTTCTGGTCCCCACTCTACCTGGAAACATGGAGACTAAAGCAGCAGAGTCCTGTCTGGGATTGATTTGAATAGGAGCACAGAGAAGAAGAGAAAAGAGACCACTGAACTACAACTGAACTACAACTGAACTACAACTAAACTACAACTGAACTACAACTGAACTACAACTGAACTACAACTAAACTACAACTGAACTACAACTGAACTACAACTGAACTACAACTGAACTACAACTAAGCATTTAGAGAAAAATGCAAACTAATAAAAACTTTCAAACCTGCTCTAAAAACTTATTAAAACAAACTGAATTAAAGAAAAAAGTCAAAATTAAATAAAACTAAACTAGAATGAAAAATCCAAAACTATTAGAACCATGTGAATCGGGGGGGGCAGCGTGATGTCAGAGGGAACTCCATGTCTGCAGTTTTATCCAATAAATATGTTTTATGGTGGATTTTTAAACCCCTCTAAGGTGCAGCTTGGACACACCATCAGTGTTGGACCCAGGGTCATCAGGTGTTTGGGGTCACCCTCACCCGGGTGACCCCACCGGGGGTGTTCAGACCCTGGTTTGAGTCCAAGCAGTGCGACTCCATGTGTCTCCTCTCTTAATCCACAGCCACCTCCAGGCTTCTTCAGCGGCCTCACTAATGTTTCTGCTGGATCTTCTGTCTGGTCACCCTCTGATGCCAACGGGCCTGAGTGCCAGGTCCACAGATGGTCCTAAACCCCCTGTAGTCCACTTCTGTGGGCTCACCCAGCTCTAGGTGTTGGGCCTTCTTCTGTCAAGGTTCTAATAGTTTGGGATTTTTCATTCTACTTTAGTTTTATTTACTTTTGACTTTTTTTTCTCTAATTCAGTTTGTTTTAATTAGTTTTTAGAGCAGGTTTTCTAGTTTTTATTAGTTTTCATTTTTTTCTAAATGCTTAGTTTTAGTTTAGTTTTAGAAACCACAAGTGTCGTATGGTGACAGCAGAGAAAAATGCTTGAGGGAAAAAATCGATTTCATATCAATCTGACATTGACAAAGATGAAAACGAAGGGAATTTTATCCATAATTTTTATCCGTTTTAGTTAGTTTTGTAAACACACAATACAGTTTCAGTTAGTTATATATTTTTTTCATTTAATTATAGTTTTTATTTATTTCAGTTAACGAAAATGTTTTTACAATTCTAGTTTTCATTATTCCGTTAGTTTTCGTTAATGATAATAACCTTGCTCTGTTTGTGAACAAATGGATTGTTTATGGTGGGGTACACTTTGAATCTGTTCACCATGAGGGAAGAGATTCAGGTGAGTAATCACAGAGGGATTTCTGTATAAATATATTTTTTGTTGTGTGCTTCTATTTTCCATGTATTTTTTTCCTTCCATGAACTTTCTTGTATTTGTTTGTTTCGTGTCGTGTCTTTCTTTTTTTTTTTTTGACACTTACTTTTTATTAAGTCGTTTTAGCTTTTATTTTGCATGACATAGACAAAACAGAAACAAAACAAATAACAATCGGCAATAAGTACTTGTAACTGTTCAAAAACAAAATTAACAATTGGCATCGGCATGCAACGTCCTCTGAGCCATACAAACCAAATCTGAGCAGTAATCCTCACTACATGACAGGTCTCTCATTAACTGTCCTTAAAAACATCAGTCCATTTACTCCACCTTCTCCTGTAGAGGTCCGCTTGCAGCTGTAACATAAGTGCAAATCTCTCCCCTTAGTGGATTTCATCCACTGTATTCATCTGTTCCTCCATCACCGGTGGCTCAGGCCGAAGCCATCTTTGGGTAATTGCTTTCTTTGCTGTGGCAAAAATCTTCAGGAGGAATCTTCGTCTCCATCTTTTTTTATGTTTGTTTCATTTATTTAATTTCATTCCTTTCTCTCTCAGGACTATCATGACTTTGTTTGTTTGTTTGTTTGTTTGTTTACCCCCCCCATCAGGAGCTGTCCCCTCGCTCGTACCATGAGGAGGACGGCGTGGGCGTCTCCCCTCCTCAGGACGACGGTGCGGACTCGTCCCACTTCCACCCGGCCGACAGCCCCTCTGCAGACTACGGCTTCATCTTGGCGCTGGTCTTCCTGGTGACGGGGATCGTCCTGGTGGTCATCGCCTACACCATCCCCCGAGAAGCCAAAGTGGACCCGGACGCAGTGTCTGCGCGGCAGATGGAGAAGCTGGAGCTGTACTACGCCCAGCTGGGCTCCCACCTGGACAAGTGCATCATCGCGGGCCTGGGCCTGCTGACGCTGGGGGGGATGTTCCTGTCGGTGCTGCTCATGGTGTCCATCTGCCGGGGCGAGATGTACCGGCGCAGGGCGGCCTTCGTCCGACCCAAGAGGACTTACGGCTCCATCAACCTGAGGATGAAGCAGCTGGCCACGGGGGAGGCGGTCATGGGGGAGGGGGGGGACGGAGGGGAGGAGTTTCTGGTGGAACGTACGGAGATCCGGAATAATCTACAGCCGGGACCCAGCAAGGACTGCAGACCCGAACCAGGGGCCAGGGGGCCTCCTGCCGGGGCCCCCCCCTCCCCCTCCTGTCCACTGGGACATGGGGTCAACTAGCTGCAGGTTCATCCGTCCTCTGAGCAGATGCTGGACTTCAGTTCTGTCCGTCCTCTGTGTAGACCAGGGGTGTTCATCCTTTATTATCAGTCAGATCCACCCCCACCCCCCCCCCCACCCCCCCACCCCCGTCTTCCACCAAAAAAAAATCATCTGGAGCCGCAAAAAATAACAGAGCTTATAAACTTTTCAAAATTTTAATCTTTTTTTTACATTTTATCTGTTACAACCACTGAATACAACAAACAGAAGTGCAGTGTGGAATGGATTCTGGAGTATGATTACTTTAAAAGTACACAGTAAAAGTATTTCATAGTATTTGTGCTCATAGTATATGAAGTACTAATACCAAAAATACCAAATTCATGAGGTACTTATTGGAAAAATTTATCTAATTGAATTTAGTCTTAAAGCCTATTTCAGATGAAAAAACACACTTTTGGAGCTTGGAAGGGAATCTGTTGTAGGATTACTCCAAAAGTACACAGTACTCATACTCATACAGTCGGTCTGTGAAAAGTATCACTATTTATGGAAATGATTCTCTTCCAAACTCAATACTTCCTCCACAGTCCCCAGTTGTTCTGCTCCATATTCTCCGTCTGGCTTCACATCCACAAGCTCCCGGAAAACGGACAGAATTATGTGAGTAAAACAAACAAAGGACGGACAGAACTGTCTGCGTCTGCATCTGCGTCTGCATCTGCGTCTGCGTCTGCATCTGCGTCTTTAACCTAGAGCAGAAATGAGCCCTCACTTTTGTTGAAGGCACATTCGCTCCATGCAGCTCATCTACCGGAACTGTCGAATGAGTAGCGCACAAGAAAAATGCTAGCGGCTGGTTTGACCGCAGTAAAGAGAGGAACCACTACAAGGAGGACGAAGAGCCGCAGGTTGACCACCCCTGGCGTAGACCTGGACTTCAGATGGGACAGACGTCCAGTGGAGCTGACAGTACAAGCACATGTTCAGCACAAGGCCGTCCCCCTCAGCCACACTGACTCCGCCTCCTGAACCTGGATCAGACTGAAGGTTCTGGACTGAACTTGACCCTATGGATGTAAACATGTGTACAGAAGACCGGATCCTGTTGGAGGACCAGATCCAGCAGGAGGACTGGATCTTGTAGGAGGTCTGAATCCAGTAGGAGGACCGGATCCAGTAGGAGGTCTGGATCCAGTAGGAGGACGGGATCCAGTAGGAGGTCTGGATCCAGTAGGAGGACCCAGGTAAGGCTGGAGCTGTGAGGGCAGAGGAGCACATTTCAGATGAACACTTCTGTATGTACGCTTAGAGCTGGTCCAATATTTAAGACTAAATCTGTTCAACAGTCTGTGAACGACAGGAAAAGCACAGAGTGTCCTTCATGTGTGGAGGACGATTAGGACTGTATGAAGAACAGAAGGACAAGAGGGGACAGATACAGTCCATGTGTGTAGGACGTCCACTGTCCATTCAATAAATCCCATTAGACCTATAGAGTATAGAGTAGAACACAGACAGGTTCCCATTCTACACATTCTACAGGCAAGCACATTGGAAGCAGTGTGTGTGTGTGTGTGTGTGTGCGTGTGTGCGTGTGTGTGTGTGTGTGTGTGTGCGTGTGTGTGTTTATCTGCGTGGTTCTGATCAATGTAGATGTAAATGTAGGTCAGTTGATCAGACCAATATTTTGTCAGATATTAGTCATTTTTAATCCAATATCCTTCTAATCCTGTTTCTATGTCCAGAACACTTTGGCGGTGACTGTTGGACAAACATGGTACGACATGTACAAAATACACAACAGCAGAAAAATGCCCACATGTAGAACCTGTGGATCCAAACGGGTCAACACAGGAGTAACTTTTATATTTACTCTGAGCTTTTATGAACACCTACATGATCTGTGAATTAGATGGAGGAAAATATGGGATATTCATTGGAAAAATGCTAAGGTTAATATTAGAATAAATGGTGATAAATCACTTGTTAATTCTTTAAAGTGAACAAAACCTGATTTGTACATGAGCACAGAACATAGTGGTGGGTCTTCAATGGTTCAAAACCCTCCAAACTAAAGAGGCTTCATTTCCACTGACTTTAACGTTAACATGCAGTCATTTATCATATAACACAACATTTCCCAGAATGCCCCTCTGCACACCTACCTGGCTCTGATTGCTACACTGTAAAAAAATGACTGTCGAATTAACACCAAAGAGTTGTAAAACTGCAACATAAAAAAACTGTAAGTGACAATATAATGCAAAGTTGTTTATTTGAAAAGATTTTTGTTAACGGTTAAATCAAATATAGCTGTAGAGTAACTTAACAAAACCAGATTTGTATGTAGAAATGATGTATTTCTATTGTTTTTAGAAAATAAAACTGTAAATTGAAAAACAATGTGGTGCCGTTGAAATTGCAAAGACCATAATGTTGAAATAACGGCGTATTTGCTTTTTTTTTTTTTTTTTAATGAAAAAGTTATTCAAAAAAGGAAACATTTTAAATGACATTTAATTTTAACGTAAATGAATGGGTTGGTAGAGTTGGTAGAGCAGCTCGTCCAATAACCAAAAGGTTGGTGGTTCCAATCCTGGCTCTGACTGTCCATATGTCCAAGTGTCCATGGAAGACACTGGACCCTAAACTGGTCCCAGTTGGACCTGGTGGATTTGGAAAGAGCTGTGGACACCATGAAGGAGGAGAAAACGAGCTAAAGAAGTGCAGAACATTTACCATTTAAATCCACTGTTAAATCTACATGTTTAAACTGTTCAATCTACATGTTACTCTGTAAATATGTTTACAGTTGGATGTTTTTTACAGTATTGTTCTGGTAACCACAGCTGCCAGTTTTTTGTTTTTTTTTTCTGTAAAAACAACAGGATTTTTTTTACAGTGTAGTCCGTAACTAAATCATTTTTGCCCTTTCCTTTAGTTCTGTCCTTCTAAACACACACAGGATGAAACCCCTTCTAGTACTGAATGGTAGCTGCAGATCAGTTCTGTTTTAACTGAGATTAAACTAAATGGATCTAATATGAAATAAATGAGTTAGAAGTGAATGTGTATTTAAAACTGGAGTTGGAAGACAGCTGGCAGAATGTGTGAGGGTGCAAATGAAGAAGAACATCCATGAAATGAAGCTGTAAGACTTGCACTCACAATGTGAATAATATTATAAAAATAACAGTTTTCAGTGTTTTAGCCCCAGACGACTGGAAACGTAATGACGACAACAGGAATCTAAAAATAGGATGATGTCACAGATCCAGTGTCACATGCTGCTTCCTCTAAAACTGTCACCTCTGGTTTCATTCGGAGCCTTTTGTGTTTGTGTCACCGTTCAGAAGGACACAGTCAAGTCCGCAACAGTAAAAAACAGCTGCTGCTCAGACCTATGAATAGGGCTGTGTATCGGCAAGAATCTGGCGATGCAATACAAATCACAATAGTAGGTTCACAATACGATATGTCACAATATATCACAATACTGTTAACAAGGCGATATTTTTCATTTTGTTTCTTTGTTTAAAAGATTATTTCCTGGAAAAGCCTTTAGAGCAGCATTTGGATAAATAAAGTTTTAACATGCAACTTTACCAGTACAAAAAAACACACAAATGAATAAATAAATGAATAAATAATGTTTCACAGACGTTATATCCTGCTTAAATGTTTGTATTCTATTGCGAAAAGAATTCATAGTGTTCAGTCTCTGAATCGTCCAACATCAGAACATTATTTTTGTTCATTCCCAATAAAAAAAACAAACTTCTGCCTCCTTCAGACAGTAAAAAGTGATTTAGGATGAGCTGAATTATCCATTATTTAACAAAACAGCGTTATCATTTTCAAAAAACTACATTCATGACCTGCAATATCCCAATAGTACTTTTGTAGTAAACAAACAAACAGAACAAAATACCCATGTGAATATAGAAATAAAAGAGCTGGAAAAACAAAAATGAACCTCTGCCATGTCTGCATTTGAATAATACCTAAAAATATCGATACAGTATCATGAAATGAAATATTGCGATATATTGCGAAACCGATATTTTCTTTCACCCCTGCTTATAAACATATAAAGGGGTGAACTATCAGATTTATATCTCATCTTTTCCATATCTTAAATGTGGAAGACAAAGCCAGTCCATTCTACATGTTCTGTGATTAAAAAAAAAAAAAACTCTTATTTTCAGCTTCAGTTTCTTTGTTTGTTCATTATTGAAGCTTTAAGGACAGTATTCAGACCTGCAGAACTACAGAACCACTAACATGGATCAAACAGATGGACTCTTTATACAGATGTTAAACCTTTCATTTAACCTTTCATATGTGATTTTCCATCATTACCTCCACCAAAGAGGTTCTGTTTTTGCCAGCGTTGGTTTGTCTGTCTATGTGCAAGATAACTCCAAAAGTTCTGGACGGATTTCGATGAAATTTTCAGGAAATGTTGATACTGGCACAAGGAACAAGTGATTAAATTTTGGTGGTGATCGGGGGGGGGGTCAGTGATCTGCCTTGGCGGAGGTCTGCGCTCTCTGACTGCTTTTCCAGTTTATTATAATATTATCCTCTGGATTTTGCATATTTTAGGGTAAATGTATGTATATTCTATATTTTTTTAACAAATGTATTTATCATTTTTCCATAATATTTACATCATTAAGGCATTTCTTACACAATTTGTGAACTCCCCCCCTATCCAGGTGGCATCCCCACAAATACATCCATATAAACACACGTTTCAAATGGACAAACAGAAAGAACACCAAAAGAAAAACAACAACAAAAAAAATGAAATATACAAGTCCAAAAAAAAAGACTCAAACCAATCTGTGTTGATCATTCTGCTCATATCACCAACATTCTGGAGCTCTGATGTAAGAAAAAAAAAGTCCCAGCAGTCAGACTGTGGGCATTTAGAAGAGTAGGATGGCAGTAAAAGAGTGAGGAAGAAAGAAAAGTAAATACATTAAATAAAAACAAGGAGTCAGGCAAAAGGCAGGCTCTTGATATGAGTTCTGAACTGGGACCGGGTTCTGTCAGATTTATCCTCCAACCCGTGGACTGTAGACCTAATTTTTTTTGTATTTTCTATATTTAATTAAGTCACTGATCATGTAGATGTTCATGAAAACTCAAATTAAATTTAATGGTTCTTCTATAAAAACAGATCAAACTGGATAAAGTGTCTTTTTCAGTCCAGTCTGTCCTGAACTGAACATAAACCCAGTGTGTCCATCTACTGGCACTGATCAGTGTCTGTTTTAGTCCTTTAAATGAATAACTGCACTATTAAAGGACAAGAGAAAAGCATTTAAATCATCCACTTGTGGTGATAAATGAAACCTCCATCACTATAAATGACATCTGCTGTTTTGTACAAATGGAACTGATGTAAATGTGTGTTTGTGTGTTTGTGTGCTGCAGCTCAAAGTCTGGACTGAGGTGACCCTTTAATGACCCCTGTATTATATGTACACTTCACATATGTATGTCTAATGTAAGGATTCAATATGCCTTAATGAGTAAACGACGGAAGTCAAGCTGTCTCATCAGATTTGGAATTATAAAAGCCATTGAATTTCTGGCACTGAATTTATTTTTGCACTGAAATTAAGTATCTGAATTTTTTTTTTTTTTCTGAATTCAACTATGTTCGTAAATTTAGAAAAATAAAAAATCAAATGCAAAAAATTCAGAAGCAAAAAATTCAAAAGCAAAAAATTGAGAAGCAAAAAAATCGCATGCAAAAAATTCAGAAGCAAAAAATTCAGATGCAAAACTTAAGATTACACATCTGTTCTGACCGTCTTCCTGCATTGGTGTCACATGACCAGCCTAACGTAACTCGATTGGCTGGCTGTGGGTTCGACTTGAGATTGAATCAATTGCTTATCCTTGGTGTCCTGGATGTGTGATATGAATTTTTTGCATCTGAATTTTTTCATCTAAATTTTTTTGCATCTGAATTTTTTTAATTCTAAATTTAAGAACATGGTTAAATTAAGAGACAAAAAATTCAGATACTTAATTTCAGTGCACAAAAATTCAGTGCTAGAAATTCAGTGGCTTTTATTATTCAAACTCTGATGAGACAGATTTCCTTCCATAGTAAACACAGGCTGTGTAATGTTTGTATACGTTAATATAATTATTCTGCTCATGTGTGACGGTGTGTACGATGAACCAACAGCCACAGGTCATTGAACTCCACACAGACACGTGTCTTCACAGGACAGTCTGAGGACATCTGTTCGAATCTGTTCTTCAAATATCATAAGAACACCTTTTGTTCTATGTCACAGTCCTAATATTCGTACATATTCCGTGTCGACCTGTCGGATGTAAAGGAACAGCAGAAGCTAAAGCTCAGAAACCAAAAGCAGAAGGTGAAGGTTGGAACGTACGCTCATAGATGTATTTATTTATTCTTATATCAGCTCATTAACCTCAACTGAACAGTAATTAGATGAAAACAAAAGGACACTATTGATAACTAGGGCTGTGTTATTGGCAAGAATCTGGCGATACAATACAAATCGCAACACTAGGATCATGATACGATATGTCATGATATTGTTAAAAAGGCAATTTTTTTTGTTTCTTTTTTTTTTAATGATTATTTCCTTGAAAAATTGAATGACACCAGAAATCTGCACAAATACTAAACAAGTGCAATGTGACAAACATAAATAAATCAGTGCACAAATACAGGATTATTGAAAACATCTACAAATAAATGCATTTAAATAATCAACAATAAATAATCAATAAATACCAACGCAGACTAAAAGACTCTATTGGTTCCGCTAATATTTTAAAAAATTAAAAAAAAAAAAAAAACATATGAAATGACTAAAAAGGCTTCTGTCACAGTTTAAAAGTGTGATAGCTGAAGGAATAAAAGATTTGGAATATCTGTTGGTTCACCTCTGAGGAGCGAGGAGTTTAGTTTTAGTTTAGTTTTAGTTTAGTTTTAGTTTAGTTGTAGTTCAGTTGAAGTTCAGTTGTCGTTCAGTTGTAGTTCAGTTGTAGTTCAGTGGTCTCTTTTCTCTTCTTCTCTGTGCTCCTATTCAAATCAATCCCAGACAGGACTCTGCTGCTTTAGTCTCCATGTTTCCAGGTAGAATGGGGACCAGAAGACGACTGGAAACCACAAGTGAACACAAGTGACGGAGCAAAAAGTGTCGTATGGAGACAGCACAGAAAACTGAGAGAGACAAAGAAATCGATTTCGTATCAATCCGACATTGACAAAGATGAAAATGAAGGCAATTTTATCCATAATTTTGATCCATTTTAGTTGGTTTTGTAAACACACAATACAGTTTCAGTTAGTTATGTTTTTTTTTTTTCTTTTAATTATAGTTTTTATTTATTTCAGTTAAAGAAAATGTTTTTTTCAATTCTAGTTTTGGTCATTTCGTTAGTTTTTGTTAACGATAATAACCTTGATCTGGACAGACACCAGACGGACAGACACAGACATTGGACAGTTGTTTGGTAGTTTGAGTCCATGTCCTTTGACTTCAGAAACAACGACTGTTCTTTGTGGTTGTTGGTTTATTCGTTGGTACATGAATCCAAAACCCTTCATTTTCAAACAACTAAAACATTTGCAGTAGTTTTTCCAAATCACATCCAAAGAACAGTGGAATTATTTATTTATGTATTTATTTATTTAGTTGTGTAGTCAACACTTAAGTATCAAACCCCAGGTTCCTTGAATGTCCACTTGAATGTCCACTCCAGATCTGAAATAGTTTCCATACCCTAATGTTCAAATGTTCAATGTTTATAGCATCCTGGGACAAAAATAACAGATGGATTTCATTTCTGAACTGTACGAGGACTGAATTTCTGTTTGTCAGCAGTCGACATCAAACCTGAGGTCACAGCGTCTCTGCTTCACAGCTCATATGTAGTCTAATGGAGATGCTTTAGCTAATGTTAGCTTAATGTTGGCTCATATTGAATGAATGAATGAATTTATTTTTGGTTTTACATCAGTCATTGTACTCAGTACATTAATCGTAATAAACATAAAAACCAAAACAGGAATAGGCTAGAAGCAAAAGCTTATTTTTTGCCTCTCCTTTTCAACTAATACTCTGCTTACATCAACTTAAATGTGTACAGCATCGAGCATTCACACCATAAAAATAATTTAAAAAAAAAAATCAACAACAAAAACATATCTACCATCTCAATTCAATATTTCTGAATAATTTTAAACTTATGGTACTTTTTTTTTTTAGACTGTTGTCTATGTTAAAGCAGTTAGCGGCAGATGTCATGATGCCTATAGGTCCACATTACTGTCAGCTGTTTAACCCCCTCCCCCCCTCCACACACACACACGCACACACACACACACACACACATTTGATGGTCACGTGTCAGAAGTGTTTGGTTCAGTAGTTTTGGATCGAACCTTTAGTTGTGAATTCCACTGGAGCAGAGGTGGAAAGAGGGAAGTTCAAGTTCCTGAGCAAGTGATTGTTTTGGAGACAAAAGGAGGTTTTTCCACAGGCATGCGGGGGGGGGGGGGGGGGGGGGGGGGGGCAGAGAGCTGCTGGATGATGTGAGCATGAAGCTACATACTGGTCTGTACAGAAGCATCTGGGATGAAGAGACAGGAGTGAAGGAGGTCTGGATTTAAAGGGTTAACAGGGTTTGGAAAGGCCCTGGAACACTGAGTCTGGATAAAGGAGGCCTCCAAGGCCAAGGTTCATTCATTAGCATTAGCATTTACAGTCTTCCCCCTTCCTGCTGCACCAGAATAATTCCATCTCCTCAGCAGTTTTCTGTCCTTGGCCAAAGTGACTCCTTCAGTTTGGGAAAAGTTCCCCTTGAAGGTGATTATGTCCAAGTCTGATCTGGGTTCAGAGTCTGAATGTGAAGGGGTTTGGGCTGACCCGCTCTAGGGATGTAAACAATTAATCGACTACCGATTAATTGTCAATAAGAATTTGCTCAATTAAATTATTAATTGTGGGTTAATTGCCCTTGTCCACCCGTCCACACCTGTCCGAAGGCTGTCGGTTTGTCCGCGCTGCGACGCCACGGCTGGCATAGGCGGACATTGAACCAGATCATGGTGTAGATGAGTTAGAATGTCTGTATGGACATGGAGCCAAACACAGACCGACCGTCTGTTTGTGGGAGGAGCCAAACACAGACCGACCGTCTGTTTGTGGGAGGAGCCAAACACAGACCGACCGTCTGTTTGTGGGAGGAGCCAAACACAGACCGACCGTCTGTTTGTGGGTGGAGCCAAACACAGACCGACCGTCTGTTTGTGGGAGGAGCCAAACACAGACCGACCGTCTGTTTGTGGGAGGAGCCAAACACAGACCGACCGTCTGTTTGTGGGAGGAGCCACACACAGACCGACCGTCTGTTTGTGGGAGGAGCCAAACACAGACCGACCGTCTGTTTGTGGGAGGAGCCAAACACAGACCGACCGTCTGTTTGTGGGAGGAGCCAAACACAGACCGACCGTCTGTTTGTGGGTGGAGCCAAACACAGACCGACTGTCTGTTTGTGGGAGGAGCCAAACACAGACTGACCGTCTGTTTGTAGGAGGAGCCAAACACAGACCGACCGTCTGTTTGTAGGAGGAGCCAAACACAGACCGACCGTCTGTTTGTAGGAGGAGCCAAACACAGACCGACCGTCTGTTTGTGGGTGGAGCCAAACACAGACCGACCGTCTGTTTGTGGGAGGAGCCAAACACAGACCGACTGTCTGTTTGTGGGTGGAGCCAAACACAGACCGACCGTCTGTTTGTGGGTGGAGCCAAACACAGACTGACCGTCTGTTTGTGGGAGTGGTATCGCAGCGTTTTCCTGGAGGTTGGTCTAGTCCATGGTCAGTGAGACAGAAGTTGAAACATCCTCCAGGATCCTGATCCAGGAAACAGGGATGTCGAACATTTGCAAAGCTTCAAGCAGGAGGGAAAAGATAAATGAGTGAAAAGTTTCACTTTCACTTCTGCGGGGGCACAGACTGCACCGCCCCGTACCCCCATAGTATTAGAAGGAGGACGGAAAGTGATGCACACACACACGGTTACCATCCAACATTCACACATCCCCCAGCTGAACTGCACACGTGCGGCCGAGTAACCCCCCCACCCCATCGACGAAACGCACACATGTGCCCCCCCCCATTCCACACCACCACATCAACAGATGAATTCCACAGGAAACACTGACTGTATCCAATGGTTCAATAAATCAATCATTAAGGAATATGACATGATTTTATCATTAAGCATAGAAACAATATTTAGCTTTTATTCTGACAGACCGTATTGAAAGAAAAATTCAGGTTCTAAGGAAAATCGCCACTTATCAATTAATAGTTAATCAATTGATAAGGGCAACCAACTAATGATTAATGAATTAATCGATAATTTGCATCCCTAGTTCAGTCTGATCTGGACTCAGAGTCTGAATGTGAAGGTGTTTGGTCTGATCCGGTCTGATCTGGGTTCTGATCCGGTCTGAGGGTCCAGCAGAGGCAGAGCTGTGCAGGGTTGGCGACATTGTCTTGGTGTTTGTGTCCTCACAAGGTCTTTCCATGACATCTGAGAACAGTCCTTGGTATAAATAGACTCTTTCTCTGGTAACCCAGTCATTGTGTTGTGGACAGAACACACATTGATTTTTGTGCGTCTTTGTCCGAGGCGCTCGCTGGTGTTGGGTCTCCGCATTCACAGCGGTCCCACAGGACCACAGACACGGTTCTGCTCTTTCCTCTCAGACCTCTGGACTGGGTTTGTTGGTTGTGTTTGTGTCGTTAAAAGCAGGAACACTGTCCTGGTCAGCAGACACATGCCATCACACACACTATAGCCAGTTCCAGCCTTTTTTTACTCCTGACCCCATTTTAACATCACTAATTCCTGGCAACCCCAGACATTCAAAACGGAGAGTTGTTTTTGGGTTTTTTTGCTAAAATTAATTTGTTTTTGGTCGTGTAATAGTTTGCTATACTATGTTGGAAATAAACATTCATTTCAGAGGACATTTAGTCTGTATAATGTCTATTACTGTGGACAGAGGCAGTAAATCCAGGTGTAGATTACTGCACAAAGGGAGAATTTTATTGTCCTTGGTCAGTAAATGTACAGTCAGTCCAGCTGTGATTTACAAGGAGGACAATCAGTGTTGGAATAACAGCATTAAAAATAGCGGCGTTACTAACACCACTATTGTCTTCCAGTAACGGGTAATCTGATGAATTACTATTTGAAACATTCCGACGCCGTTCCCGTTAGCGTCAGTGAAATGTGGTGCGTTACTGTGCACTGAGATCTAACAGCTGTTATCTGTCCTGAGTCGCTCCGACAGGCACCAGAGGTGAGACATTCATGGACGAGTCGAGTCTTTAGGACGGCTCTTTTAAGTGGACCCCAGCCTGGCCCTGGTGGACCCCAGCCTCCCCACAGTCCTGGTCTTCAGTACCTGTCTGCTGTTCTGCTCTATAACTGACCTGTGAAACACACTCACAAATCAGTATCCATTTACATATTTGAAGGTTTTTCAAAAAAGTAATGCAATAATTACTTTCCCTGGTAACTAATTACATTTATGAAGGAGTAATTCCGTTACTAATTCAATTACTTTTTTGGGAAAGTAATTAGTAACGATAACTAATTACTTTTTTAAAAGTAATTTGCCCAACACTTCTGACGATTAATACTGAACAAACAAAAACTCAAACTATGAATTATGAAAGAGCTGCAGCATCTGAAACTGACCACAATGAACATTTGACAGAAACAGAACCACAGTGCTGCAGTTTCAGACTCACAGTTTGTCTTTTATATATTGTGATTGTCTTTCTCAACTCGCCATATATTTTTTATTTGTAATTTAAAAAAAAAAAATTGTTCAACTATTCAATTATCAATTACTAGAAATTCCAGGCAACCCCATTTAAAATCCAGGCGACCCCATGTGGGGTCCCGACCCCAAGGTTGAAAAACACTGCACTAGGGTTTGACTCCGTCTGTATCTCAGTGTTATTTTGTTTTTCACCACAGATCCTTCATCATTTAACTGAATGTAACAGAACTTTATGACATTAACTATCCAACTACCTAAAACGTGTAAAAATTATGGATAAAATTCCCTTCGTTTTCATCTTTGTTAATGTCGGATTGATATGAAACCAATTTATTTCACTCTAGCAATTTTAGCTAGCGGCACCATTCGACACTTTTTGCTCCGTCACTTGTGTTCACTTGTGGTTTCCAGTCGTCTTCTGGTCCCCACTCTACCTGGAAACATGGAGACTAAAGTTGGGAGAAAGCAGCAGAGTCCTGTCTGGGATTTATTTGAATACGACGACAGAGAAGAAGAGAAAAGAGACCACTGAACTACAACTAAACTACAACTAAACTACAACTAAGCATTTACAAAAAAAAATGCAAACTAATAAAAACTATCAAACCTGTTCTAAAAACTAATTAAAACAAACTGAATTAGAGAAAAAAAGTCCAAACTAATTAAAACTAAACTGGAATGAAAAATCCAAAACTATTCAAACCTTGGGAGTATCACCAGTATAGAACCTAAACAGGTCTAATAGAAGGATGGTCCAGTTCAATAACCTGCTGTTTGGTTCAGCGTCCACACTGACAGCCTCAGGCAGAGTGGGCGGGGCCTGCTGGATTCCCTTTACGTCCACATACTGTATAATTATATACTCCGATGTAAACACAACAGTAGCATCTGACTCCGAGACTCAATGAATGTATGAATGAAAGCAGGAGGCGCCGGTGGCACACACTATCATCACATATCACATTAGAACCGTTAACCCGTTAAACCGTTAACCTGTTACCTCCACATATAATACACATTTAATCTGCAGCACTAATGCAGAAGCGTTCCTGTTTGTGTTGGACTGTTGTCTTACAGAGTTAGTGGATGTACAGTTAACAGGTTAAAGGGATACTTCACTGAGGTGGGGTGGGTGTATGTGTCGGCCGTGTCATTCATGATCAGTCAGAGCACATGTTCCATTTATTTAAAGAGTTAATAAACTACTCATAACCAGCACTGACCTCTAGTGGACACCAGTAGAAACTACAGTTATATTTACAGTATTCTTATATGTGAACTGACTACAAAGGCCTTATTATTTCTGGTCTCCTTATTTTTACCTCCGCCAAGGAGCTTATGTTTTTGCCAATGTTTGTTTGTCTGTGTGTCTGTCTGTCCATGTGCAAGATAACTCAAAAAGTTATGGACGACGGATTTGGATGAAAATTTCAGGAAATGTTGATACTGGCACAAGGAACAAATGATTAAATTTTGGTGGTGATCGGGGGGGGGGGGGGACTGATCTGCCTTGGCGGAGGTCTGCGCTCTCCGAGTGCTTTTCTAGTTAATATTACTTCTTTTATTATTATTTATTTCACTGTCTCCCAAATATCAAAGGTTATATTCTCCAGAGACAGAAGCTACACAGGCATGAAACCCTCCTGTGTCTGAGAAGAAAGTCACTAAAAATGCTTGACCTTGTCCCTTTAAACCAGGGCTGTCTAACATGCGTCCCCCCAAAGGTTCCAGTCCGACCCCTGGGATGAATTTACAAAGTGTATAAATTCCACAGTCCAGGCTGTGGAACTCATTTTAGTGTGGGTTCCACATCCAGACCAATCTGATCTACAGTCCAATAATAACAGCAGAAGAACCCACACAAAAGAATGACTGCAGATTTACTACTGGGTTTGATTTGAAAAAAAAAAAAAAAAATCACATTATGTCTATAAATAATACAAACTTCAAATGTTTGTCTTTGTTTTAGAGCAAAAAATCACATTAAATTAGGAAAATATTTCCATTTCCAAACTCTCCTGTACCAATAAAATGTGAATAACCTGAACAAATGTGACCAACCTGAAATGTCTGTATTAAATTCAGTCCAGTTTGAACTCTTTTCTTCCTGTTCCTCAGTGTTTAGTGTCTTTGGAGATCTGATCAAGAATGCACATGGACTAATGAGAAGTGGAGGAAGAAGACTGAGAAAATTTATATTTATTTTTCTGAAGAAATTTCAGTTTTTTCAGGTTATTCACATCTTTTTTGTTTGGATAGTTTATAAAAGTAAGTACTTTCATAATTTAATGGGGTTTTTTTTTGCACTAAAACAAAGACGAATATTGTCAGTTGTCATTATTTCTAGGTTCTTCTGTTCTTATTTGACTGGTTCATTCCACGCAGATCAAATCAGACTGAATGTGAAACCTGAAAGAACAGGAGTTTGACACCCCTGCTTTAAATGGCATCTGTAGAGTATAGGATCATTTTGGGATGTCAAAGCTGTGACTGTGAGGATAATCTGACGTTTGGATATTTGATGACAGATCTGCGTCCATCGGTCCGACTCGTCCATGTGTGACAGACAGGTTGAACATGTGACTGGTCATGAATGTACGTGTAGAAAATAAGAAATAAAACCGCTGCACCAGGTGAAATATGACTTTAACAATGAAATGATGCTTGTTATGTCTTTGAAATGTATAAACACAAAGTAAAAATGCCTGAAGGAGATGTTTATATGTGTGTGTTTTTGTGGATTAAAGATGTGAATATTTATATGACAAAGGAGCACAGATAAAGAAACCACTGAATGTTAAAGGGATATTTATTTAATGGACATGAGTGAATGTGTTCTCCAGGTCACTTCAAATGTCAGTGTGAATGTAAATATGAGACTAAAAGTAAAAAAAAAGAACATTAAAGAGTGACATGTCCCTTTAACAGGAGTGAAAAACAGGGTGTTTAGACTGTTATGAAGCAAACTGGGCTTTAATGTGTGTTTTTATTTTCAGTCCATGTAAATGTTATTGTCGTTTGAGTTTGTCATTTATCCCCTGAACACAGACGTCTGCATTCGAAATGTAAAAACTGTTACTGTTTCAGTGTGTTTCAGCCTTTATCTGGCACATGATCTCTGAATGAACACATATTCAAACTGAGAAAACGATGAGAAAAAACAACAACAAAACCCTTTATTCTAAAATAACAGATAAATGTCAGCTGATGCAGATGTCTGTGTAAACATATCAGTGCATCCCAAAGTGTTTCTGTGTAGGAACATGGAAGCATTGTGGGAGGAGAAGGGGCTTATGGGTAATTGTACAGATCACTGGTAGAAAATCTCTGAAATCTTTAGCTGAATCTGATTGGACGCCGTGGCTCCCCATGTGACTCAGTCTAATCCAGGGTTCTCAAACTCGTGTTCTTTCAGGTTCCACATTCAGCCTGATTTGATCTGCAGTGGACCCAACCAGTACAATAATAACAAAATAACCTAAAAAATAATGACAACTCACAATTTATGTCTTTGCAAAAGACAATGCAAAAAAAAAACAATTAAATTATGAGAATACTTACTTTTATAAACTATCCAAACAAAAAAAAATGTAAATAACCTGAAATAAAAATGAAATTTCTTAAGAAAAATCAGTGCAATTTTTTTTCACAATATTCTGCCTCAACTCAACCTAAATGTAAATATTTTCAGAATTTAATGTTATTTTTTGCACTAAAACAAAGACAAAATGAAGTTTTTAATTCAGGATTTTTTTTTTCTTAATTCAAGATTTTTTGCTTAATTCAAGATTTTTTTTACTTAATTCAAGATTTTTTGCTCAATTCAAGATTTGTTTTTTGCTTAATTCAAGATTTTTTTTACTTAATTCAAGATTTTTTGGCTTAATTCAACATTTTTTCCTTAATTCAAGCTAATTTTTTTTTTTTTTTTTTTTGCTTAATTCAGTTCAAGACTGTGGAATTTTTGCATTATGCATCAGATCTACAAAGACATGAAACACTGAAGAACAGGCAGAAAAGAGTTCAAATTGGGCTGAATTTTCTTTAGACATTTCATGTTCATATTTGTTCAGGTTAGTCACATTTTATTGTTTCAGGAGAGTTTGTAAATGTAAATATTTTCATAATTTAATGTTATTTTTTGCCCTAAAACAAAGACAAAAAATTGAAGTTGTCATTATTTATAGACATAATGTGAGATTATTTTTCCCCCATCAAACCCAGTAGTAAATCTGCAGTCCTTCTTTTGTGTGGGTTCTTCTGCTGTTATTATTGGACTGTAGATCAGATTGGTCTGGATGTGGAACCCACACTAAAATGAGTTCCACAGCCTGGACTGTGGAATTTATACACTTTGTAAATTCATCCCAGGGGTCGGATTGGAACCTTTGGGGGGACGCATTTGGGCCCCGGGACGTATGTTTGAGACCCCTGGTATAATGTGTCATTTATTTGAACATGTGGTTATTTTATGGATCAGTTCAGTTTTGCTTTTTGTTTTTGTTTTTGTTTTTTTTTTTTTTTACAAATGCACGACTGTAAACATGAAATCCGCTCAGATCAGACCATGTATGTGACGCAGAAACCACACTGACTGTCTGTTGTTGCACCAGTGCAGACTAAACCGTCTTAAATGCATCTTTCTTTCCATTCAGATCTTTTTAAGCAGGTTTTAAATCAAACACCTACTTTCACCGTCAGTCTGGGACCTTTTCAGCCCAGAGGTGGAACACCAGCCTTCTACAGTCCACTCATCTTAAACCATATTCAACAGGTTTAGTCTGTCTTTTTCATCAGCACAAACCGTTTAAACCAATCTGTTCATGTGTGGAAAACAGCTGATTCACTTTTCTGTTTGTATGGATTTGTTGCCGTTGGAGAACAGACCCATCACAGTCGAAATGTCATTATTTTAAAAAGGACTGACCCCAGTTTGCTGAACATTCTATTCTATGAAGAGCACAGATATGATCAGATGTTTACAGTGAGTCCGTGCAGTTGGTCTGGAACATGGACTGCACCCTTCCCTCATTCCATCCACGTCTTATCCTTTCAAAGTCTATTTAATCGTGTAAAACAAAAAGATAATAATCAGAGTCAGACATAAAAACCACCTTCTTCATTTGAAATGATAGACGGTGTTGATAAATGCTGTTTTCATCTGTTTAAATGTCTTCGAATCATATCTTCACAGATGGATCCATAGAATATATATGTTGTATATAGGTGAATGTCCATGCCATTCTTTGGACAGACTCGGTCCTGTCCTCCTGTTATGGTTGAACCAGACGCTGCTGGATAGTGGCTCTGCATGTGTTAAAGGTTCCTGGACAGACTGAGGAGCTCCATGTTTGAACCCATGGAACCACGATGCTGCTTTTTAAACATGACTTTGGGAAAGGTGACCAATAAACTTTTCTGTTCTGTTGTGGTTTGTACATCTGTCTGTGTGTCTGATTTACAGCCTGGTTTGGAGCTGCTTACACTTTCAAAACCTTTAACTTAAGGCAAGGCAGATTTATTAGTATAGCACAATTCATATGCAGGGCAATTCACAGTGCTTTACAAACATGGAAAAGAGACAGGTTAAAAACACACTATTACAATTGAAACATAATCATGAAAACATAAATAATAATCAACTAGTGTTCAGAACTCAGAGCTCCTCCTTCACCCTGAACGCTGTGCGTGTGTGGATCCACTCTTAGTTTAAATTCCACAGTTTCCAGGTTGTTCCATACACAGAAACAGTTGAATCTGGTCCCAGTCATGTGTCTGTCCAATTAGATTCAATTCACATCAATATTAGTTGAGTTCTAATTTTAAATGTGTGGGAAATGGGATTTTCAGTGTTCAGTGTAAATGTCCACAGAGTCCACATTCCACAGTGGATGTGGACAATTTAGTTCCAGATACAAGAGATTGTTCTAAGCTACAGGTGGATCCAACTGGAGGAGAATCGGAGTTGTTTTGAATTTTTGATGAATTTTGGAAAATGTCTTAATGATGACAGATGGAAAATTGTAGATGTTGTGACCTTGAACTTTGTCCTACTGGGACCAAAATGGACTGGGTTGGTCCCAGGGCCTAGGCCTATCTGTGGGGAAGATTTGGGAAAGATGGGTGGAAGAGTTTTACACTAAAGATGAACAAACAAACAAACACACAAAGCAAAGCGATCACAGTACCTCCTGGCAGAGGTAATTAAAACCAAGTATAAGAGTAGAGTGCAGATAGAACCTTTTCAGTTGTTCTATGCACAGTTGAACAGCTGTTTTCAGCCTGGACTGAAACATTATCACAGTACAGGTCTGTCTCACTGTTCCAGAGTTTAGCTGCATAGAACTGAAACGCAGCTTCACCTGTTTAGTCCTGACTGAGAACTGAGGTTCTCAGGGTCCGAGATGGTTTATATGAGACCAACATGTCCCAGATGTACTTTGGTGTTAGACCACGGACAGACCAGCAGAGCTGTTTTAAAGTCTATTCTCTGAGCCACAGGAAGCCAGTGCACAGACCTGAGCACAGGACTGATATGGTCGTACTTCCTGGTTCTGGTCAGGACCGGAGCACTTAACTTTAACAGAGGAACGCATGAACATGTCCAGCTCTTCTGCTTTCTTATATTTACTGTAGAAAAATTACATATTCATTTGAGACCCAGCAAAGCACTCTGGTCCTTTGTGAGGGGACACAGTTCACCATTTTACTTCAAAACAAAACAAACAAAAAACCAACACTGTCCACTGCAAAGGAAAAAAAAATCTGAAAAAAAAAAAAGAAAAGTTGTGTCATGCTGTTTCCAATCAAGACAATTATTTATGTATTGTATATATGTAAAAAAAAAAAAAAAAAAAGACTACGTTGACTTTCCTGGGTCCCAGGAGCACATAAACCAGGGGTGGACAGTTACTGTTCTTATGGGGCCTCATGAGAAACTTCAACAGTTGTTTAGGGCCGAACCAACACACCTGCAGCTCTGCTCAATATATATATATACACACACACACACACACACACACACACACACACACACACACACACACACACACATATGTATATGTGAGTGTGTGTGTGTGTGTGTATTCCATGGAGTTTAAGGCAGTAGAACATATATTAGTATATTAATAAAATATTTAATCAGACAAAAACACAATTAAAGACGAACAGTGAAAGGTGTTAAAGTCAGTTAGTTAGCTAATCTGATTAAAATATGGAACATTTAACACATTTAATCTGAAGCACATCATTTATAAAAACATTGTAGATCAGTGTAATAAATAACACACAAAAAGCTTACAAACAAAAGTCACAGATCATCCTCTCTGGGCCCAGTGTCAGATCTGGGTTTAGTTAGTATTAATGTTCCTCACATTCATTCACATTAATTTTGGTTAAACTGTGGAACCCTCAGTGTTTGACCATGTGAGTTACTTTACCTGAGAAATACATGAGGTGTGTGTATTATGTGGTCAGGAATTAAAAATACAAAAAAAAAATAACCACTGAACGTATTGATTAAGTTTAGACTTCATCAGAGAGGAACACATAGAACACTTTTAAACTTTATTTATAGAACTTTTCAACATTTATAGAGCTTTTCATTTAACAAGTACAACATTTATAATTTCAAGTAATGTATTCATGATACAGAGATTGACACTGTGCATGATAAACACACAGAACCCAAGGGGGAAAAAAGGCAATACAAACAAGACACACATAAAGACATTCCAGACAGTGCATTGTGGTACTGTTAAAGGAGGAAAGAAAATAAAGAAATAAACTAGAAGCACTCGGAGAGCGCAGACCTCCGCCAAGGCTGATCAGTGCCGCCCCCCCCCCCCGTGGGCCCCCCCACCCCCGATCACCACCAAAATTTAATCATTTCTTCCTTATCCCATTTCCAACAAACCCTGAAAATTTCATCCAAATCTGTCCAGAACTTTTTGAGTTATGTTGCACACTAACGGGCAGACAGACAAACAAACAAACAAACAAACAAACAAACAAACAAACAAACAAACAAACAGACAAACAAACCCTGGCAAAAACATAACCTCCTTGGCGGAGGTAACAAAACAGGTTAATAACAATATAAACACCTAAAATGAAAGAAATGGGCTTTTACTTTGACAGTCACCGAGCGGAAAAGGTAGCCACAGAGCGGAAGTGGTAGCCGTAGCTTTGGTTCCCCTGAACTTTCGTTTTCATTTCTGGGGAAACTACCCTGTATGTTGAGCTCGTAGTTGTCAGATCTGAGAAACATGGCAGGTTTAGAAGTGTTGTACACCTGTGTGTCTGACACTATCAGCTGTCCACAGGATGCCTTGGTTTGTTTTGTCCACTGGGAGTTGATTAAAGGCGGATACAGGTGCGTCGGCTCCGGGGACGAGGTGAGTCCAAACAGCTAACATGCTAACATTAGCTAACAACACTGGGGCTCTATTGTCCTGAATCCACGGAAAACCACTAGTCATCTGAGTGCCTCCGTAGAAAACAAGAAAACAGTCCTGTAACGTTAGTCATTACTTTATTATTAGTCATTTGTGAAACATTAATTAACCACCTTCTGTTGAAAACTGGGAGAACCGCAGTGACAGCAGCTAATGTAGCATAACTGTTATGAATAAAAACTACATTTACATACAACACCCACAGTTCATGTAGTTTAACTATTAGAATAAAAACTACATTTCCATGATACACCCACAGTTTATGTAGTTTAACTGTTATGAATAAAAACTACATTTACATACATATGTCTTCCTCCTCTCATATCCACCTCCAGCCTCGCAGCAGTGATAAGAAGTCAGAGTTGTTGCCTTCTGACTGGAGCAGTAACAGGGAGCTGTACAGCCTTCGGTATAAACCCATCAGTGGGGACACACAGTTTCTGCTGAAAGCCATCTCTGTGGACTCCACTTTGATATTTAACCTCATGGTAAGTACACCTGCCTCTGGAAATGTGACCGCTGTGGCCTTTCCTTAAACATGTCTGTAAAAACACTTAGGTAAACGATTTCCAACTTTAGTTAATGTTAAAGTTGAATGATTTCAGTAAAAGTCCAAATTTATGTTTTTACTGATCAAATGTTTTGGAAGAACTCATTGAGGTCCAGTCTCTGGTGTTTATTTTGTCTTTTTTCGTTGTAGAACTCCGGTACGCAGCAGGTGAGCGACCTGACAGTGACCATCAGTGACCATGTGAACGCTGACCACTTACACACATTCGACAGGTGGGTTTGGACTCCTCTGAGGACTGGTCTGGACCTGCAGAAGTGGTCTGGACCTGCAGGACTGGGTTACCTTCACATGACTGTATACTGGGACTGGGTCCATATCAGTCAAACTAGAATGGAGTCCTTCTTAAATACTAGGAATGAGGATCATCACCATGTAATCAATACTACTTATTGATCTGGGACTTCAACTACATTCTTTTTTTTTTTTAGGTTTAGGCCTATGTTTGTTTTTAGTTTTCTTTAGTAGGAAAAGGACAAATGCATTGTTTTGAACGAACTGCTTTCATAGATTCTGATTTTGGTCTGAAGGTGCGAAACAATAATAACATTTGACAACAGTTCTCTTTTTACTCTAATTGTTTCTGTGTATAGAAGGTGTGTTTAAATGGTACCATTTCTTACCTTCAGGACAAAAATTAAACCACATATTTTGATCATATGACCATTAAATAAGGGTGTGACGATACACTCAGCTGACGAGACAGTATTTCCCATTACTTTTAGAAAACTAAAATGACCAAATATATGAGTGGACAAACAGACTTTTTTATTTAACAGAGTTACAAAACAATGGAGGTGCATTTTGAAATGTTTTATAACTTGCATCCATTCATGACCTAAGCATGAGATTTGAACTTTTGAGCTTCTTTACACAAATAAAATTAAATATATATATATTTTTTATTAAGTTTAAAGTTGTAAAAGTTCTCCACAAGTACCGTGACGCTATGCCATGACGTAGCTCACCTACCTCCTATCTAGAAGTTTGGATCACAGTCTGATAGGGTTCTGCCCTGTGCCTGAGAGAGAGAGAGAGCAGGGAGCATTTCACTTAAACAAGAAATACCGTCATGATTTAACCTTGTGAGATCTCGTCACACCCCTACTATTAAAGCAGTGGTTTCCAACCTTTTTTCACTCCTGACCTCAATTTAACAACATAGGATTTTCCTTGGTCAGGATGTGTACAGTCAGTCCGGCTTGGATTTACAAGGAGGACAATTAATACTGAACAAACAAGAACTGAAACTATGAATTATGAAAGAGCTGCAGCATCTGAAACTGACCACAGTGAACACTTGACAGATAAACAGAACCACAGTGCTGCAGTTTCACAACCACAGTTTGTCTGACTGGGATTGGCTCTGTCAACTCAACACAGATTTATATTAGGAAGGTTTTCTTAATTTTTATCAATCACTAGAAATTTCAGGCGACCCCATTTGAATTCCATGCGACCTCATGTGAGGTCACGACCCCAAGGTTGAAAAACACTGGTTTAAACCATTGATAAATTAATTCCTTCTGTTATAAGTCTTTCATTCTAGAGGACGGTCTTCACATTTTTCATTTTAATTTTTTTGTTATCGGTTTTCTGGTGTTCGTCCAATGTGGTAAATACAGGTCATGGTTCCCTGGTTTTCACTGTATTCAACCTTTTCTTTTCTAGTGTTTTCAAGGACGCAGACAGTCTTTCTGAGAAGGTGAAGACTCAGCTGCTACCGGTACAGGACAGACCGACAGGAAGTAAAAGTGAGACGAAGAGTCAGAGGGAGGAGGAGGAGGAGGAGAGGAGGAGGCGGAGCCCAGAGGACCGCGACCCCCTGCGCATCCCCAACAGACACCCCAGACATCCACACCGGTCAGTATAAGATGAGCAGAGGAAGGGTATGGTGGACACGCCAAAAGCACATGTTAAAGACACAGGTGCACATAAAGATGTAAAACTGTGATATTTACATAGGTTTATAAACCAAATATTAATAAATAAACCAATGACTGATAATTTATGACAGGGGTGTCCAACTCATTTGCGTTCAGGGGCCACATACAAGCTAATACAGTGTTTTTCAACCTTGAGGTCAGGACCCCACATGGGGTCGCCTGGAATTCAAATGGGGTCGCCTGAAATTTCTGGTAATTGATAAAAAATAAAAAGAAAAACAAAAAAAAAAACTTACTAATAAAAATATACATTATATAGCCTAAATGTCCTCTAAAATTAATGTTTATTTGCAACATAGAACAAACTATTACATGATCAAAAACAAATAAATTTTAGCAATAAAAAAAATGTCTCCGTTTTGAATGTCTGAGGTCACCAGAAATTTGTGATGATAAAATGGGGTCACGAGCCAAATAAGGTTGGAAACCACTGGCCTAATATGATATAAAGTGGGCCGGACCAGTAAAATAATATAAATAATAGGATAAGAACTTCAAAATAATATCAACTCCAAAGTTTTTTCCATATTTTTGAGTGAAAAAAATCAAATTCCATAATGAAAATGTTTACATCTACGAACCGTACTTGAACATAACATGAACAAATATGAACCTGAAAATTCTTAAGAAAAATAAGTGCAAACTTAACAATATTACGCCTTAGTTTATCATTTATACATATTCATCACAACTTACAGATCACAGTGGATCTACAAATACACAAAACATTTAATAATAGGCAGAATATTGTTAAAATACTACATACTTCTCTTAGGACATTTCAGGTTGTTCATATTTTTTGTGAAAAGCCAGTCTGTAAATGTAAACATTTTTGTGTAATTTTACTTCTTTTTTTACACTGCAACAAAGAAAAATTTGTAGTTTTCATTATTTATAGGTTATTCAGATAGTATTTTACTGGTCTGACCCACTTTAGATTGAATTGACCTTAAAATGATTTTAACATCCTTAATTGTTAATATCTTCTGTGTAATTTTTGCATTTCACAAATTCATCCCAGGGGCCGGATTTGACCCTTTGGTGGGCCGGATTTGGCCCCCAAACAGTTTAGATCAGTAGATGGTTCTGGTCTGCTTTTGGATTGTGGGGTCTTTAAGGGTTAAAGGTGGACATTTGGGTCTGTAAGGGTTAAATAAGTTGTTAAAGGTATAGAAGGACATCAGCACAAACACAGTAGAGTGTGAGTCTGCCCTCATTTACTCTGTGCTGCTGTAAAACCTCCCCTCTGTAGACTGTGTACAAGGTACAACCTCAGCAAATCCTGGCTGTGTGTGTGTGTGTGTGTTTGTGTGAGATTGTAGGAGGTTTCCACTGCAGTATCCTCTGTTACCCTCGGGGTGGGGGGGTGGGGTTGGGGGGTTACAGACAAAGTTTGGTCTGCAGGACAGGTCGAAGTCATTGTGCTCTAATTGTGACCTGATCAGATGAGATGTGAGGTGATGTCAGCACTTTATCGACCCTGCTGCTGTCGACTCCTCCTCCCCAGAGAGACCGAAAGAACGAGGGAGGGAATGACAGGAGGAGGGAGACGGAGACGAGGACGGATCAGAAACAAACGACAGATGGAAAAGAAAACCAGGCGAAATCAGAGTGTGACAGTAGGAGAAGCAGAGGAGAAAAGAGAAAATAAGAGAGTGAAGGACAGAATGAAAGAGCTGCAGGGAAATGAAGAGACAAAGACTGATGAAAGAGAGGAAAACTGAGTCAGAGCTGCACAAAGGAGGACGAACAAGAGAAGGAGACAGAGGAAAAGCTTTTATAAAGAAAGATAAAGACACAAAGCATGTCAACAGAAACCAAAGAGAACAAGTACCAATGATTCTGTGGTTCTGGAGTTTGACTGTAGGATTATCCAGAAAAAACAGGAAAGCATGTAAGAACCGCAGGGTTTTCTGTACAGTCCTAGTGGATCAGGTGAGGAGGGGGTCTAGTCCGGGGTGATGTTTAGGAAGTTCAGGAATAACAGGAAATGACAGAAGGTCCTGTGTTTACGGTGGCCTAACAGACAGCATCCCAGTCAGAAATATGAACATACAGGTGTTAATGCTGATGAGTGAACTGAGGGTGGAGCTAAGAGGAGCTGAGGGAGGAGCTAAGAGGAGCTGGGCACACTGACTCCACCTCTGATTCATCACTTTGGTTCATCCTACTATAATGGACGTTTCTGTGTCCGGTACGTCTTTGTCCGACGTGTGTCCCAATGTTGCGGCACAGGAGGGCGTACGGGTGCAATGCCGCTGTTGCACCACAGGAGGGCGCTATTGTACAATGGCACCACAGGTACAATGCCGATAGTTTTCCTAATTATTGATGAACAGCATGAAGTGGTTGGTGGTGGTTCTGCAATAATCACATTTGCAGAAAGTCAGGTGGTCCTCCACGGCACAGGTGTCAAACTCATTTTAGTTCAGTTCCACATTCAGCCTAATATGATCTAAAGTGGGCCGAACCAGTAAAATAATATAAATAATAGGATAAGATCTTATAAATAATGTCAACTCCAAAGTTTTTTTCTGTTTTTGAGTGAAAAGTCAATTTCTGTTATGAAAATGTTTACATCTACGAACTGTACTTGAATGCAACATGAACAAATATGAACAACCTGAAAATTCTTAAGAAAAGTAAGTGTAATTTTAACAATATTATGTCTTAGTTTATCATTTATACATGTGCATTATAACTTACAGATGACAGTGGATCTACAAATACACAAAACATTTAGTAACAGGCAGAATATTTTTTAAATTCCACATACTTCTCATTAAATTTCAGGTTATTCACATTTTTTGGAAAAGTTTAGTCTGGAAATGTAAACATTTTTGTGTACTGTACTTTCTGGTCTATAAGCCACTACTTTTTTCCACACACTGTGAACCCGCAGCTCTAAAATGATGCGGCTAATTTATGTTTTCTGGGCTAACAATCAATCCGGCTGATGAAGAAGGAAATAGAGCTGCTGCATGTAAGCTTGGCATCAATGAAGCGATGGTGAGATGTCCCAGACGGGATGAGTGCGGCTTATAGTCCAGAAAGTATGGTAATTTTACTTTTTTTCACACTGCAACAAAGTTTTCATTATTTATAGGTTATTATGGTAGTATTTTACTGGTTCTGATCCACTTGAGATTGAATTGACCTAAAATGATTCTAACATCCTTGATTGTTCATATCTTCAGTGTAATTTTTGCATTTCACAAATTCACCCTAGGGGCTGGACTGGACCCTTTGGCGGGCCGGTTTGGCCCCAGGCCGCATGTTTGACACCTGTGCTCTACAGTATGTGGACATGAATGAACATCCGTCCCACTAACATATCTGACATTAGAACTGCTCCTAGTTTGACACTAAACATTGTTTCCATTGAATGTAATGTTGTGTTTGTGTTCAGGTCTGACCCCATGGTTCCTCCGTTCGCAGTAGGAGGAGCAGATCTGGATCCCTTTGGGTGAGTCCCCCTCCCCACACAAAGCTTATTCTGTCAGTCATTTTCAGATTCATACAGTTTTGTGAAAAAGTATTTTGTCCCTTCCTGATTTCTTAGATTTTTGTGTATTTGTCACATTTAAATGTTTCAGATCACAAAACTAATTCTAACATTAGACAAAGGACCCTGAGTGAATAAAAAATGCAGTTTTTAAAAGATGCTTTAATGTATTGAGGGAAAAACTAAACTAAACACACCTACCCCTGTGTGAAGAACTAAATACCCCCTACACCTAAGAAGCAGTTGATCTGCCTTTGGCAACAACAACAACTGTTGTCAGGTGTTCGTGAAACCTTCTACATGACTGTGGAGGAGCTTCAGCCCACTCTTCTGTACACAGTAGTTTTAATTCACACACATTTGTGGGTTATTGAGCATAAACAGCCTGTTTAAGGTCAGGTCACAGTGTCTGCATAAAGAACACACACACACAGAGGACACTTGGCTTTTCTAACATAAACTACTTTTCTTTTTATTCCCAGGTTTTTCTGTATGTTTTCAGTAGGTTTTGGTTCTGTTTGGATTCTGGTATTTTCTCTAAGTTTATGAAACGTGTCGGTGCCTGGTTGAGGGTTCTGGAGGTCCGTACATTTGAGGTTTTTTCAAAGTTAAATATGTAATTCAGTGTCTGAGTCTCAGTTATTGTACATGACTGTAGCTTCTGTTGTCCACCATGGCTCGGGTCCCGCACCTAAACAGTTCACCAGTAGGAAAACCCTGTGTTTCTAACAGAACCCTGGACTCAGACAGGTTCCACTGTCCTCCAAGGTTATTATCATTAGTGAAAACTAACAAAATGACAAAAACTAGAATTGTACAAACATTTTCGTTAACTGAAATAAATAAAAACTATAATTAAAAAACTATAACTAACTGAAACTGTATTGTGTGTTTACAAAACTAACTAAAACAGATACAAAATTATGGATAAAATTCCCTTTGTTTTCATCTTTGTCAATGTCAGATTGAAACCAAATCGATTTATTTTGCTCTAGCAATTTTCTGTGCTGTCACCATACAACATTTGACGGTCCGTCACTTGTGTTCACTGTGGTTTCCAGTCGTCTTCTGGTCCCCACTCTACCTGGAAACATGGAGACTAAAGCAGCAGAGTCCTGTCTGGGATTGATTTGAATAGGAGCACAGAGAAGAAGAGAAAAGAGACCACTGAACTACAACTGAACTACAACTGAACTACAACTAAGCATTTACAAAAAAATGAAAACTAATAAAAACTAGCAAACCTGCTCTAAAAATGAATTAAAACTAACTGAATTAGAGAAAAAAAAGTCAAAACTAAATCAAACTAAACTAGAATGAAAAATCCAAAACTATTCGAACCTTGCTGTCCTCGGTCCTGTGTCTCCTAACCCATGGGTGTCCTTTGTCCTACAGGTCTCGTGGTGTTGGGGGGATGATCGTGGACCCGCTCAGGTCCGGGTATCCTCGCTCTGGCTTCGACCCGTCCAGCGGTATCCCGGACATCCTGCCTCCCGGCGCCGTTCCCCCAGGGGCCCGCTTCGATCCGTTTGGACCCGTTGGACGACACAGACCAGGGTGAGACGCAGACACTGGTATCAGCGTGTCCTCTGTCCATTGTCTGAGGACACAGGAGACATGATCACATACAGAGTCAAACTGAAACAGGTAACGGGGTTCAGATACTGGATAGAACCGGTTTAACCTGGATTTAACTGGTTCTGTCAGTAACAACATGAACCCGAAGGATTTTAGTCAAACCTGGAATTTTCTAAAACCACCACAGAGTTCATATGTGTCCTTTAAGATGCAACATTTGATGGGTTTGTAGTGTCCCAGGATGGTCTGAGGGGCCATGAGGGGACATGAGGGGATATGAGAGGACATGAGGGGATATGAGAGGACAAGAGGGGATATGAGAGGACATGAGGGGATATGAGAGGACACGAGGGGACATGAGAGGACACGAGGGGACATGAGAGGACATGAGGGGATATGAGAGGACATGAGGGGATATGAGAGGACATGAGGGGACATGAGAGGACACGAGGGGATATGAGAGGACACGAGGGGATATGAGAGGACACGAGGGGATATGAGAGGACACGAGGGGACATGAGAGGACACGAGGGGATATGAGAGGACATGAGGGGACATGAGAGGACACGAGGGGACATGAGGGGATATGAGAGGACATGAGGGGATATGAGAGGACACGAAGGGATATGAGAGGACACGAGGGGACATGAGAGGACATGAGGGGATATGAGAGGACATGAGAGGACACGAGGGGACATGAGGGGATATGAGAGGACACGAGGGGACATGAGAGGACACGAGGGGATATGAGAGGACATGAGGGGATATGAGAGGACACGAGGGGACATGAGAGGACACGAGGGGACATGAGAGGACACGAGGGGACATGAGAGGACACGAGGGGATATGAGAGGACATGAGGGGATATGAGAGGACACGAGGGGACATGAGAGGACACGAGGGGACACGAGGGGATATGAGAGGACACGAGGGGACATGAGAGGACACGAGAGGACATGAGGGGATATGAGAGGACATGAGAGGACACGAGGGGACATGAGAGGACACGAGGGGACATGAGAGGACACGAGGGGACATGAGGGGATATGAGAGGACATGAGGGGACATGAGAGGACACGAGGGGATATGAGAGGACACGAGGGGACATGAGAGGACACGAGGGGACATGAGGGGATATGAGAGGACATGAGGGGATATGAGAGGACATGAGGGGATATGAGAGGACATGAGGGGATATGAGGGGACACGAGGGGACATGAGAGGACACGAGGGGACATGAGGGGATATGAGAGGACATGAGGGGACATGAGAGGACACGAGGGGACATGAGGGGATATGAGAGGACATGAGGGGACATGAGAGGACACGAGGGGACATGAGAGGACATGTCATGAGGGGATGTGAGGCCATGAGGGGACATGAGAGGAAATGAGGACATGAGGGGGCATGGGGACATGAGAGGATGAGGGGACCCTCATGTCAGGGAACCCTGTTAACATGAAGGGGGGGGGGGGACTTGTCCGTCCTTCATCAAATGTCCTATTTGTCCACATGTTTGTCCTGTTGTGTGTTTTCCAGTCCGGACCCCGACCACATGCCCCCCCCAGGCTACGACGACATGTTCATGTAGGAGTGGGCGGAGTCTCCTGCTCCTGGTTCCACCCTGTCGTCCAGATCCAGCCAAATAACACCAGAGTAAAACCAGAGTTCTTTTGACTCCTGGTCCAGTCTGCGTCCACTCACATACACCTGTCGGCCTGTTTTGAACAAACAGCCTCTGTTTTCTACGTGTCCCTTCTGTTCCGTGGTGTTTAATGTCATGTGCAGAACCTCAGCTCCTTCCTGTTTATGTTGACAGACTGAGTTTCAGACAGAAGGTGTAGACGTGAACTGACATGAGGACAGAGTGGACACATCAGAGACGTCCTGGTCCAACAGACTTCACCTGGACTCGACTTATTGTGTTGTGGGACGAACATGACAGGAAGGTGTTGGTACCATCATGTAGACGCCACAGCTCCAGTAGACTCCGCCTCCTCAGATTGTGCATCAGTTCAGAACAGATCCATCAAACAGGAAGTGGAAACCTATCTGCTGTGTTTAGTCTGCGCTCCTCCTTAAACTAAACCTCTGCTGGCGTTCTGTTCACACATCAATATATTCTATTTACAGTAACACTTAGACTTCTAATTTATTCTGGCTTAAATTTTTGTTGCAGATTTACAAAAACAATTATAGTTCTTACAGATGCTTCTGTTTGATCATATCATTTTATCGTACCAGAATAATAAAAATCTCACTCTGATTTGTGTTTTATGTTTTTTTTTTGTTTGTTTTTAAGTGGAAAGCTGTTACAAATGAATATATTGGTGTAAAATGTGTCAAAGAAGCTGGAACCTGAGATTTGTGAATTAAACCTGTGTTTTAAATTAAGGCTTAGAAAACCATCCTGTACTTTTTGTAGTAAATCAGTCCGATTTGTAGTAAAGTTTCCGTCAGAAATATGCCAAAATCACATGCATTCATAAGCATTTTAATGAAACTGTGTCTTATGTTTGATTTAAATGTGGATACTATATCACTTACACCTGATAAGTAATGAAGTATGTTAGATGAAGTACTAATAAAATATGGATGAAAGTGCAAAAATGAACCTGAACAGTCCAGGTTGTCCAAGTCCTTTTGGTTCAGGTTCCACATACAGGCCAATGTGATCTACAGTCAAAACAACACAATAACCCATAAATAATGACGACCAAATTTTCTTTGTGGAAAAAATTGAAGTTAAAAAAAAAAATACCATTACACTCTAAAAATATTTACATTCACAAAACTATTTTCACAATAAAATGCAAATAAATACATAAATAAAAACAAAGATGAACAACCTGAAGTGTGAAATTGTAGCAATATTCTGCCTGTCCCTGAATGTTTAGTGCATTTATGGCTCCACTGTGATCTGGAGTTGTGTTAATAATAAGAGATGGAATATTGTAGAAATTGTTCAAATTTTCGTTCCAAACTCCAAAATTTTAACAATATTCTGCCTGTTACCAAATGTTTATGGAACACTGTGTGTAAATGTACATGTAGAAATAAGAAGTCCAGGCAGAATATTGTTAAAATTGCACTAATTTTTCAAATGAAATTTCTGTTGTTTCAGGTTATTCACAATTTTTTTTTTTTTTTTTGCAAAATGTAAATATTTTCATAATTTAATTGGGGTTTTTTGTATTAAAAAGAAAAACTTGGATTTGTCATTATTTATAGGTGATTAAGTCATTATTTTACTGGTTCTGGCCCGCTGCAGATCAAATTGGGCTAAATATGGAACTGAACCAAAATGAGTTGGACAGCCCTGGTTTAATACATCATGCTGTTTTTTATGTTTTATGTTCTTCCTGTTCCTTTTGTTTCATGTTGTTCTTTCCAAATGTCAGTCTAGTTTTTATATTTTTATTTATATTTTATATTTGGTATTTCCGTAAACGTTTGGGGATTACATCAACTACGAAAGCACCGTAAAACAGATTAAATAATTAAAGGTACATAAAAAAAAAATAAAAAAATAAAAAAAATAGAAGCCTAGTGAATAGTGTGCTGGGGACACTACATTTCCCATCATGCCCCTGGCAGGGCGGAGACTAAACCACTTCCTAGTCAAGATGGCGGCTCCCTTGACTGTGGTTCTGATAGTAGCCGTTACCGTCCGAGCCTGTCTGTTCCGGTCCAGTTTAGCGGATCTAATAGCAGAAAGAGTGGAGGTGGTGTCCCCGTTAAACGCCTGGAAAAGAGGTAAGAGGAGTTTAGAAGCTCACAGCGGGTTTGTTTGGGTTTTCTGCACCGGGTTGGACCCTTCCACAGCCTCCGGTACCGTCCACCCGGTCCCACCATCAACGACCTGGACTGGACTGGACTGGTTCTGTTTAGGGAAATATGTTTAGGGAAACCTGAGGTGTTCATGGGAATATTCACACATGGAGGGTTTAAAGGAGTGTACTGACTGTTTCACTAATGAATACCATGTGTGGACGGAAAAGTATTACGGACTGGAAGAAGAAGAAGAAGAACCGGGTTAAATGGACTAAACAGAACCGAACTAAAGTGTTAAGAACCGGGTTAAATGGACTAAACACCGGTACCGGTAATAATCATAATAATAATAATTGTCGTTATTATTAGGTTAGTCCATTAGACTGATAATAATAATAATAATAATAATAATAATAATAATAATAATAATAATAATAATAATTATTATTATTATTATTATTAGTTTGTATATTTTATAATGTGCTTAATTTTTTTATCTCCTTTTTTATTCTTTTTATTCTTTTTTATCTTTTTTATTTTATTTATTCTGTATGTTGTGTGCTTGTGGTTTTATGGACCTGTGTCTGCAATAACGTTTTTTACTATTATTATTATTATTATTATTATTATTATTATTATTATTATTATTATTACTATTATTATTATTTATTATTATTATTTTTGTTATCTGTCTAATGGACTAACCTGTCTGTGGATCACATAGACCTTCTCTTTCAGTCAGATGTGTCCTCTTTCTTTGCAGTGGTTGAAGGTTTGGCTTTGTTGGACCTGGGAGTCTCACCGTACTCTGGAGATGTTTTCCATGAGGTGAGACGTAAACAGAAAACACATACGACTGTTCACATGTTGAAATGTTCACATGATGAAAATGTTCAACTTCTTTTTTTTTTTTTTTTTAATTGAAACCATAGTCCAATAAGCTGTGGACAGAAAAACTGTATTATTATGGTTTTAGAAATAATAAAACAATTAACGCTGAAACAGTTTTTAATGGATCAGTAGATGAATTATTAAAGAATTGGACTTCAGGTCTACTGAAGTCATCAGGTTTGACTTGTATTATTAAGTGTTTTTTATGTATTGTTTGTATTTTATGGTTAAATAAAGCATTAGTAATGTGTATGTATGTATATGTATTAGTTATGTATAAATATATGTGTGTGTTTAGTCCGTAAACTTTGTGTGGTTTCTTCTCAGACTCCTCTCATCATTTACCTCTTCCACTTCTTGGTGGACTATGCAGAGATAACATTTATGGTGAGTAGAACATCCATAAAAACACCTTTTATTGTTGATACAGTGGAATAAATCCACAGAAAAAGCTCTAAATATGTGTGTGTTAATATCAGAGTAAAATGACATTATATTAGCATAAACAGAGTGAGGTGTTTTAGTTCTGTTGAATATAATGAAGGAAGGGCTGATGTCATCCAGCAGAATGAAGAACACTGATGTTAGTGATAGCAGATCTGAGTCCATTCCACTGTCGGACGGTTGTGTCTCAGGTTCACTCTCTCCTTCTGTGTGTGTTTGTGTTCAGTTGGCAGATGTCATCACTGCTGTGGCTTTGTACTACGCTGTGCAGGACTACAACACACAAGTGGTAAGAAAACCCACACAAGCACGAACCACATGAGTCCACCAGGATATGAGAGGGAAGTTAAAGTATGAGAGGGTTTTATATGAGTCCACAAGGACCAGGTCCTCAGTCCAGTCCAGTCCATTCTAGTCTAGTCCTGTCAAGTCCAGTCCAGTCCAGTATAAAGTTGAAGTATGAGTGGGCCTGTGCTAATTTATCCCACACCTTTGACTGTCAGGTTTGGGCCCACTGAAGTATGTTTGACACATGTAGGTGATAAATGTTCATCCAGTGTTTTCATGCGTTTCTACTTGATTATTTAAAGTGTGACTGTTCTGTTTCCTCACACACACGTTCAGTTTCTGTAGATGACCTGTTCATTTTGTTGTGTTGTGTTTAGCTCAGACAGCAGAAGTTTGCCTTGGAGGCAGAGCGCCTCCCCCTGGACAGTCTGGAGCTCATCAGAAGTCCCAGACAGATGTACTACATACCTCTGAAGGTGGCCATGGTGTAAGTACCCCAGCCTCTGGGTGGGTTTGATCCATGTGGAACAGAGTGAACAGTTGATGAAAGGAAAGAATCCACAGGCTGAAAGGTCAGAACCTCCTGAACCCACCTGTTGGACAAAGTTTTATCAGCAGAATTAAAACAAATCTGAAACATGACCTTATGGAAACTTTAATGTAAGTTTTTAGCTTACCAGCCGACAGGCCGTAAGCTATTGTCGTCATGCGGCATCCGGCGGCGGCGTCTGTCGTCCGTTACAAAACTTTCAATCGTCTTCTTCTCCGAAACTACAATTCTGATTGACTTCAAACTTGATATACAGCTTCTGTATGATGATGTCAACAAAAGTAAGTGAAATTATTTGGATCCGGATCTGATTTTAGATTTGGTGCCACTTTGAAAAATGTCCCCATTATCAGAGATAGGAAGTGGATGGATGCAATAACTCAGTAAATATAAATGATCTCCAGTGTAAATGTCTCCAGTCCAGCCCTGATGGGGAGATGACCCAAACATAATGTCCACATGCTGATCAGGATCTTCTTCTGGATCTGGAACTGACGCAAAATTTAACATGGGCTCTTATGGGGTTCTGAGTGAAGTTCTGATTGACTTCAAACTTGGTATACAGCTTCTGTATGATGATGTCAAAACAAAGTATTGAAATTATTTTGATCTGTATCTGATTCTGGATTTGGTGCCACTTTGACATATTTTCCCATTATAACAGATAGGAAGTGGATTGATCCAATAAATCAGTATCAATGATATCAAGTTGGAATTAGAATTTTTTTACAGATCTGACTGGAATATGACCAAAACATGGGCTATTTCTGTAATATAATAAATACACAGAACTGGGTGAGAATAAATGGATCTGGATACATTTCCCAAAGCTTTGAATTTGGCCGGTAAGATACAGGGACACTGGTCCTATTTTTTTCCTCTTATTGTCATGTCTGTGGAGGTTCTCTATCGTCTCATATTGTCCTTTACTGTCTTTTATTGTCTCTTATTGTCACTTCTTGTTGTCTCTTTGTGGACAGGTACCTGTTGAACCCGTTCACCGTTCTGTCCTGCGTGGCCAAATCCACCTGTGGTCTGAATAACGCCATCGTTGCCCTCTTCATCCTCTCCACTATTAAGAGTAAGATCTGCATCTACATCTGGTTTCATTTATACAACACACAGGATCAAAACAGTTTGTACATAGAAGTTCACTAGTTCACATAGAAACCAGAGCTCCGTTTAATTCAGTATTTAATTATTAGTCAACAGTTAATTTAACAGCAGCTGTTTGTTACCTCTGCCAAGGAGGTTATGTTTTGGCCGGCGGTGGTCGGTCTGTCTGTCTGTCTGTCTGCAAAATAACTCAAAGTTATGGACGGATTTGGATGAAAATTTCAGGAAATGTTGATACTGGCACAAGGAAGAAATGACAGACAGACAGACAGACATGGGGGGGGGGGGCACTGCTCTTCTGAATCCACCTCCTGTGACCAAACTAACTCCTCCTTGAACCTCTGTTTGTTTTCCAGAGAATGCCTTGCTCAGTGCCATATTTCTGGCCTTGTCTACCTACCAGTCCATCTACCCTGTGACTCTGTGTGCTCCAGCGGTGCTCTACCTGCTGCAGGTACCATGGAACAAACTGTCTTCTGCATGAGGACTCCAGTCACCAACCAGTGGTTTAAGCTAGAGACAAGAACAACATCTGGGTATTCCATGGGTTCTAGGTTTATGTGAACACGTTATTAGGGCTGTGTATCGGCAAGAATCTGGCGATACGATACAAATCACAACACTAGGATCACGATACGATATATCACAATATATCATGAGACTGTTAAAAAGGCCATTTTTTTTGGTTTTGTTTCTTTTTTTAAATGATTATTTCCTTGAAGAACTGAATTACAGCAGAAATCTGCACAAATCTTAAACACATTTGTATTTGATCCCAACAGGATCTAATGTTCTATCACCAAATGTTCAAACTGTGTTCAAACTGAAATTCTGTTTTACAGACATTCCAGTTTCAGATCCTGTTCAAATGTTCAGATTCTATTAGTTCACAACTAACATCAGAACAGGATTTTAGTTCAATCCCAACAAAGGAACGAATATTATTTAATAAAAGAGTGATAAAGAGTAATAAATAAAATATAAATGAAAAGGAAAAACAAAAAACACAAATGAACCTCCACAATATCTGCATTTGAATAAATACCTAAAAATATTGATATAGTACTTTTAAATATCGATACAGTATTATGAAATGAAATATTGCGATATATTGCAGAACTGATATTTTCTTACAGCCCTACTCGTAATTGGAACAGAACTAGGGCCACTACTGATGATGTTTCACGAGAACAGAAGAGCAGACAAGAACGCATGTTGGGAAACGGCCAGTGTCTGTTGTGTGTGTTTTTTGTTGCATCCATTGGTTGGATTCAGTCTAAGTGGGAAGGCACACGCTGATGCTCGTTAAATGCATTCAAACCAAAGTAAAAACCAGATTTTCCAAACCAATCAGAGGTAGACAGTATGTGTGATGCTCAAGTGTAGTCTCAGGTGTTGACTATAATCGGTTGTGTCGTGTGTCTGGTCCAGCGTCAGTACATCCCAGTGAACGTCCGCTGGGCCAGTTTCTGGTGGTTCCTGCTCCAGTATGCCTTCATGTACCTGGGCAGCCTGTTCGTCATCATCTGCCTGTCCTTCTTCCTGCTGGGCTCCTGGGATTACCTGCCCTCTGTCTATGGATTCATGTACGTATACCAACCTGTAAACCTGAGCTGAAACAGATGAACCCAGCAGACACTGAGACTGATCACATGACCATAAACACATACTAATAATCAGTGTTGGGCAAATTACTTTTAAAAAGTAATTAGTTATACTTACTAGTTACTTTCCCAAAAACTAATTGAATTAGTAATGGAATTACTCCTTCATAAGTGTAATTAGTTACCAGGGAAAGTAATTA
>NC_043961.1:61609236-61631736 GCF_902148855.1 Sphaeramia orbicularis
TTGAATGTAATTTGACAGACACATGACTGGGACCAAGCTGCAACTGTTTCTGCTGTATGGAACAACCTGGAAACTGTTGAATTTAAACAGAAAGAGTCGATCCACACATGCACAGCGTTCAGGGTGAAGGAGGAGGTTTGTGTTCTCTGAACACTTGTTCTATAAAGATTATTTGTGCTGTTTTAAAATAGTAATAATAATCAAATCTGTACATTTAGAGTTTGTATTTAAAATAGAGTTCATTTTTATGGACTTTATATCCTGTATGATTGATCAGTTTTAAGGCCTTTTGGGTAAAATATTTGTATATTGGTTTTATAAGTGTTTCCCCACACTTTATATTATATATACAGTACAGGCCAAAAGTTTGGACACACCTTCTCATTCTTTGCATTTTCTTTATTTTCATGACTATTTTCATTGTAGATTCTCACTGAAGGCATCAAAACTATGACTGAACACATGTGGAATTATGTACTTAACAAAAAAGTGTGAAATAACTGAAAACATCTCTTATATTCTAGTTTCTTCAAAGTATCCACCCTTAGCTCTGATGACTGTTCTGCACACTCTTGCCATTCTCTTGATGAGCTTCCAGAGGTAGTCACCTGAAATGGTTTCCTAACAGTCTTGAAGAAGTTCCCACAGATGCTTAGCACTTGTTGGCCCTTTTGCCTTCACTCTGCGGTCCAGCTCACCCCAAACCATCTCGATTGGGTTCAGGTCCGGTGACTGTGGAGGCCAGGTCATCTGGCGCAGCACTCCATCACTCTCCTTCTTGGTCAAATATCCCTCACACAGCCTGGAGGTGTGTTTGGGGTCATTGTCCTGTTGAAACATAAATGATGGTCCAACTAAACGCAGACCGGATGGAATGGCATGTCACTTCAGGATGCTGTGGTAGCCATGCTGATTCAGGTTGCCTTCAATCTTGAATAAATCCCCAACAGCGTCACCAGCAAAGCACCCCCACACCATCACACCTCCCCCTCCATGCTTCACGGTGGGAACCAGGCACGTAGCATCCATCCGTTCACCTTTTCTGCGTCGCACAAAGACACGGCGGTTGGATCCAAAGATCTCAAATTTGGACTCATCAGACCAAAGCACAGATTTCCACTGGTCTAATGTCCATTCCTTGGGTTTCTTGGCCCAAATAAATCTCTTGTGTTTGTTGCCTCTCCTGAGCAGTGGTTTCCTAGCAGCTGTTTGACCATGAAGGCCTGATTCACGCAGTCTCCTCTTAACAGTTGTTGTAGAGATGTGTCTGCTGCTAGAGCTCTGTGTGGTATTCATCTGGTCTCTAATCTGAGCTGCTGTTAATTTGCGATTTCTGAGGCTGGTGACTCAGATGAACTTATCTTCAGCATCAGAGGTGACTCTTGGTCTTCCTTTCCTGGGGCGGTCCTCATGAGAGCCAGTTTCGTTGGAGAGCTTGATGGTTTTTGCGACTGCACTTGGGGACACATTTAAAGTTTTTGAAATTTTCTAGACTGACTGACCTTCATTTCTTAAAGTAATGATGGCCACTCGTTTGTCTTTACTTAGCTGATTGGTTCTCGCCATAATATGCATTCTAACAGTTGTCCAATAGGGCTGTCAGCTGTGCATCAACCTGACTTCTGCACAACACAACTGATGGTCCCAACCCCATCAATAAGGCAAGAAATTCCACTAAGTAACCCTGACAAGGCACAGCTATGAAGTGGAAACCATTTCAGGTGACTACCTCTGGAAGCTCATCAAGAGAATGCCAAGAGTGTGCAAGGCAGTCATCAGAGCTAAGGGTGGATACTTTGAAGAAACTAGAATATAAGAGATGTTTTCAGTTATTTCACACTTTTTTGTTAAGTACATAATTCCACATGTGTTCATTCATAGTTTTGATGCCTTCAGTGAGAATCTACAATGAAAATAGTCATGAAAATAAAGAAAATGCGAAGAATGAGAAGGTGTGTCCAAACTTTTGGCCTGTACTGTACACACACATATATATATATGTGTATATATATATATATATATATATATATATATATATATATATATATATATATATATATATATATATATATATATAAATGTGTGTGTGTGTGTGTGTGTGTGTGTTTGATCAGGTTCTTGAACCCACTGAAGCTTCAGTTGAACAGGTTCTTTGCATTAAACAGTTAAATGGTCCAGTGAGGACAGAGCATTTACACTGAACTGTCCTCAAACAGCAGAAGGCATGAAAAAGGTTTAGTTTGACACTCGTTTACTGTTGACTTTAAATTCATAAACTTTAGACAAAATGAGACATAAAATGTGTTTGTTGGAAATCTAAGTCGTGAAGGCGGAAAACGAGGCCGATTAAACTTTTTAAAGCTTTTAAAAACGTTGCTTCGCATGAACAGAAGGAGCTACAAAAGGACCGTGAACGCACCATGAATATTCCCGGGAAAAAAAACTGTTATAAGCTAAACTCCGCCCTTTGGCTGTTGGCGCCCCGCCTCTTTCAAACACACGGACCAATAGGAGAACATAAACGTCACCGGCCGCTTGAAATATTCATGATTTTTCGCGGGCTTTGAGTACCACGTGAGCGTTTCGCGCGAAAAGTGACTGCAGTTCCAGTTGAGCAGAAGAAGAAGAAGAAGACAGACGTGTTTACCAGGGGAACATCTGCAGAGACTATGGCAGTGAGTAGAACCTGTACATGTTCTGCAGCAGGGTTCTGGGTCTGGGTTTAAGGGGGTTAGTCTGGGACTGGGACCGAACCGGTTTGGACAGTTTGGACCCGGTTTATGGTCCAGAACCGGCACAGTTTAGTCCAGCAGAGACAAGATGGCGGATCAGACAAAGACACACGGCTGAGAGGAGATAGTTCATGTGGACCAGGTGGACTCAGGTGGTCTAGGTGGTTGTGCAGGTTTTCCACCGGGGAACACAGTAGGTTCGGGTTCTGTTCTGTTGTTGTTCTTCGTATAGAACTCACAGCAGAACCATGAGGCTCCGAACCAGGAACAGTAGAAAAAGATCCAACCAGAACCTAGACATAGACCCAGAACCGGAACTAGAACCCAGACATACGTAGAACCAGAAGGTACCAGGACCAGAACCTGAACTGGGCACAGAACAGTCAGGGCTGCTTCGACTAGTCGATAAATAGTTAATGCTCAAACTAATTGAGTGTTGGACAGGCCGTTAGTGACGTCATGCATTAGTTTAAGAACTGTTTCTTCAATTGCTGTAGTTTTTAGTTTATCAGACTGTAACTGTTCTGGACTAAATGGACTTTTACTGTTTCAGCACTAGGGCTGTGTATCAGCAAGAGGCTGGTGATACGATACAAATCGCAATACTAGGATCATGATATGATATATCATGATACTGTTAAAAAGGCCATTTTTTTTATTGGTTTTGTTTATTTTTGTAAAAGATTATCTCCTGGAAGAATTGAATTACAGCAGAAATCTGCACAAATGCTAAAGACATTTGTATTTGATCCCAACAGGATCTAATGTTCTTTCACCAAATGTTCAAACTGAAATTCTGTTTCACAGACATTAGTTTCAGATCCTGTTCAGATTCTATTAGTTCACAACTAATGTCACAACATCAAATACAAACAAAAAAGAAAAACAAAAAACTAAAATGAACCTCCACAATATCTGCATTTGAATAAATACCTAATAATATTGATACAGTACTTTTTAATATCGATACAGCATTGGGAAATGAAATATTGTGATATGTTGCAGAACTGATATTTTCTAACAGTCCTAATAACTATATCATATTTATCTATGTCTGAAGGTCCAAATGTGTGGTTAGTTTTTCTGCTGTTCTTTAATAATGGACCTTCTGTCCAAACCCCAGTGGACTGGGGGACACTGTCCTGGTGTCCTTCATCTGTTGTGGTTCGGCTTAGACTCATTCACAGGTGTTTTTCATCTGCTCCTCACAGGATTCATCGGAGTCCTTCCAGGTGGCCACCAGCCCCAGCAGAACCTCCAGGAGAGGAGATCTGACCTCCAGCCCCGGAAGAGACCTGCCCCCCTTTGAGGATGAGTCCGAGGGGCTGCTGGGAGACGGCCCCCTCCCCGGAGAGGAGGAGGAGGACGCCGACGGGGAGGAGCTGATAGGGGACGGGATGGAGAGGTGAGGACAGGGGGGTCTAGGTGGAGGATCGGGGTGGGTCCAGGGGGAGGGTCAGGGAGGGTCCAGGTTGAAGATCAGGGGGATCCAGGTTAAGAATCAGGGTGGTCCAGGTGGAGGATCAGGGCGGGTCCAGGTTGAAATGGCCATAGATGGGAGCTATGAACCGGGCTCCTCCCTCTTCTGTTTCCGTCAGGGATTACCGCGCCATCCCTGCCCTGGATCAGTATGAGGCCGAGGGTCTGGATCTGGACGACGAGGATCTGTCGGAGCTGTCCCCGGGGGCTCGGGCCGCTGCTGAGGAGGCCATGAGGAGGAGGGACCGGGAGCAGGGCATCAGCGGGCGCCTGAGGAGGGGGCTGCTCTACGGTACGACCAAACCACCCATAAAACTGGGACTGGGTTTAGTCTAGAATTATATGGACGGTACAGGTTCATATTCTAGTACCAGTAGGAGTGTGATGGTGTTTAGTCTAGAATTATATAGATGGTTTTGTACGTTTGTGTGAACTGAATAAATGCTGTTCATTGGTCCAGTTCCAGACAGTTTTCTCAGTATATATATATATATATATTTTTTTTTTTAAATTTTGTTTTTATTGGAAAAGGAGCAAGATATCTCAACATTACCATTTTACATATGATATCTATTAGAGTCCTTTTTGTAGTTCTTATTTTATACATACAAAAGTGTCAAACAGAGAAAAAAAAAACAAAAATATGAACTGAGTGCCTACAGTTTTGGTATTTCTCACTTAAAAAAAAAGGACAATCACAGCTTTCAATACCTCTGGGTTCTTTAAACATTCCACATGTTTATGCAAAAGTAAAATATAAGCAAAGAATAAAGACAGGGAGATTATAAAGAAGACATCTTTAGAGGAGTAATACAAATTCTGGGCGGCTAGAGGATACAAACTTAATCTATTTGTTCCAAAATATGGTAAAGTGAATCCCTCTGGATTCTGATAGAGTAAGTCCATTTTGAACATTTGCCAGATGGTCTGGTACCAGTCTGCTAATGTTGGTGGAGTTGGCTTTAACCTCCTTCCTGTAATAGATTTCTTGCTGGCTGCTAAAAGCGCCTGTAATAATTTTGTATCCTCCCTCCGTTCTAGTATGGAGACATCACCAAGATACGGATTTACAAAGTTATAAGGAACAGGAACCTTGAAGACTGATGTTAAAGTCTTGTGAATATCCCTACAATATTGGTGCATGTTGGTTCAGTCCCAGAACATATGAATAATGATCGGCCTCCTTTGATCCACACTGTCTCCAACACTCAGAAGAACCACCTCTGGATTTACTCTGATGGGGGGAGTCTTCAAAAATCCTTTTCTTAGTATTGAACACACTGATAAAAGCAGATGGAGGATCAGGGTAGACCCATTGGACCAGGGTTGACCCACTGAGCCAGACTGGACCAGGGTAGATCCCGGTCCATCGGACTATTTTCATACTAATGAATGATGTGTTTTCAGATAGTGAAGATGAGGATGATGAACGTCCGGCTGCACGTCGTAGAAGACTGGCTGAGCGGGCGGCAGAAGGAGTAGCGGACGGAGAAGACGAAGAAATGATCGAAAGCATTGAGAATCTGGAGGACATGAAGGTCAGTCGCCACCGTCTGATTGACCGACAGCGTTTGGGAAGGCGCTGTGCCCGCCTCCTGAGAACCGGACAGGCCAGGGATTCCTTTATTGCTGTGGCTGTTAGGAATCTGAATTCACATAGCTGATATCTAGAATTTTTTTGTGTCAATTTTTTAAAATTTTTTGTGATTATTTTTTAATGCTCATGGCCGCTATGGCAGTTAACTTGTGTACTGCCCTATTGGACCTTTTTTACTTGTGTTGGGAAGGGAATGGCTCCATTGTGTGTTGTCCTGGATTGTGTAATTTTATTGTTATGGCGCTGTTTCTGTGTATGTGTTTATGATCCCTGCTGCACACCGAATTTCCTTTCCTAAGGATAAATAAAGTTGAAGTTTATCCACTAACAGGACACACAGAGGGTTGGGTCTCAAACGGACCAAATACTTGAAATCATAGAACAGTTTAGAATTGACATTATTTCTAGTTTCTTTTCCTGGTCTGACCCCCTTCAGGTCCTCTTGGGTTCTATGTGCCCCCTTTGGGCCTTTGGGGGTTTACACACACAGTAATAGGTGATGGGGGTCTGTAATGGCTCCTCCCCCTCCTGCAGGGTCACACGGTGAAGGAGTGGGTGTCCATGGCGGCCCCCAGACTCGAGATCTACAACCGCTTCAAGAACTTCCTGCGGACACACGTGGACGAAAACGGCCATAATGTGTTTAAGGAGAAGATCAGCGACATGTGCAAAGGTACCGAAGGGTTCGTTCAGGTCATGTGACCACGTTAGGGCATTAGTGACTTCATATTTTTTCAGATCGACTTATTTGTCAATAAAGTCGAAGTCCAGTTGACTTGTCGTATGATGACGTCATCACATTGACAGTGGAGGACCAACACAGACACAGAAGTTCAACAATGAACAACTGGTACTGATGTTCACTGTAACATGAACAATGTTCAGTAAAGAGCAGAAGAAAAAACTAAGACACAAGCATCGACAGTCCTTCACAGACATTGAACCAAAACTAAACACACTAACACCTGGAATTATCTGTTAAATTTAACTGAACAACAAAGTGGGAAAAGTTAAGACAGTGGCAGAAAAGACACACAGCATGTTAAAGAAAAGAGTGCACTGTCTGAATGAAGTAAATGAACAGAATCATCCAAACCCACTGTGTCCACAGTGTTCTTCAGTATCAGTGGTGCTTCCATGGTTCAGAACATTACTGAGATCAGAGTTTAAATAGATCAGTCGGTTTAGTTCCTACTCTGAGTCGTCTTCTTCCTTCAGTCTTGGCCTTGCACTAGTGATGCGCGGGCATTTTTATTTATTTATTTTTAACCCACTTTGTGGAATTTTTTGACCTGCCCCACAAATAAAGTGCCATTTTTTTGGACCTGCACCAACCCGACCTGGGTCCGCTGATCCGCATCACTGCCGCTCACTGCGCTCCATGTTTACATGTAGAAAGATAAGAGTATCCACATGCGCTGAATGATGGCTTGCGCGCTATCGGTGATGGAAGGAAGAGGGAGAATAACACACGACTAGTCGACTCCTCCAAAGTAATGTCGACTTGTGTCACAGACGTCGACATGTTGACAAACCGACTTTTCAGTTAATGCCCTCGACCCCGTGTGGTTCTGCTGATGATGTGACCTGTCATTGACGTCTGATTTCAGAGAACAAAGAGAGTCTGGTGGTGAACTATGAAGACCTGGCTGCCAGAGAACACGTGCTGGCCTACTTTCTACCAGAGGCTCCCACTGAGATGCTCAAGGTGAGGGTTTGATGTGCACTGAACGTCCTGTGGCAGGTACTAAACCAGACCAGACCAGCAGGGGTTAAACCCAGTAACACAGACTGCTACATGTCTGTGGTCCACATGAGCTGCTCTGTCATGGTCAGTATTTAAATCTAATGGAAATGAATAAAACTGAACTGATCACATGGACGATGAGTCATAAACTGATGTGTGTGTTTAACCCTAGAAGATCCACAACTGTTTTTGTTACAGCATTTATTCTAATATCATCCTCTGCCTTTTGCATTTTTCAATAAGTCAGATATTTTCCTGTATTTAATTCACTGATCATGTAAATGTTCACAAAAGTTCAGAGTGAATTCAAAGGTTATTTTATTAAAACAGAGAAAACTGAAGAAAAGTTGTTGTTTTTTTTTTTCTCAAACAAAATTTGTCATGAATTGAACATAACCCCAGTGTGTCCATCCACTGTCATTGATCCAACTCCATGGGTTTGACTGGAGAATCAGTGTTTTATTTAATTATTTGTTCAATCAATTTTTAGCCTATTTTGTTGGGGGGGGGTTTTCTTCAATTTTGTTCAGTTTTTGACTTATTTTGTTCATGTTACTTATTATTTTGTTGATTCTTTATTCATTTTTGCTTATGTTATTGGCCCCTTTGGCTGTGTTTTTTTTTTTTTTTGTTCATTTTGTTGCTTATTTTATTAATTTTTACTTCATTTTAGGACATTTTTGCTTATACTGTATTTTTACATTATTATTTTGTACAGTTTTATTCACTTTTGTTCATTTTATTCATGATTTAATCTATATAATCCCAGTGTGTCCATCCACTGTCATTGATCCAACTCCATGGGTTTTACTGGGGAATCAATGTTGTAGAAGATGATGGTGTTTCCACGGTAACTATGTAGCCTCTGAACATCCAAATATGGTCATATCTGATGAACATGAAAAGATGAACTGTATTTTACACTAATTATTGACATGGATTGATAGGATTAGTGGATCAACAGGAATTAAACAGTTTAGATCAGTGTTCAGGGTCAGTGGATGGTTTTGGTCGGTGGTAAATGTTTGGATCTTTAAGGGTTAATTAGATTTTCTTTAATCACAGTAGAACTTTATAGACATGTGCAAATGTTTTTGTTTTTGAACCTGTGTTTTCCTGGTTTCAGTTTCCTCTTGAACCATGATAACCCTGTGTGTGTGTGTGTGTTAGGTTTTTGATGAGGCTGCTAAAGAGGTGGTCCTGGCCATGTACCCTAAATACGACCGAATCGCCCATGAGATCCACGTGCGCATCTGTAACCTCCCCCTGGTGGAGGAGATCCGCTCCCTGAGGTACAGAACACACACATGGTATCGGAACCTGAACAGGACCAGACCCATCTGAGCAGGTGGTTCTGGTCTGTGCTGGTCTTTGACCTGTCCCCGTTGGCCTTTCAGACAGCTCCATCTGAACCAGCTGATCCGGACCAGCGGTGTGGTGAGCAGCTGCTCCGGCGTCCTCCCCCAGCTGGGCATGGTCAAATACAACTGTAACAAGTGCAGCTTTGTCCTGGGCCCGTTCTTCCAGTCCCAGAACCAGGAGGTGAAGCCCGGGTCCTGTCCTGAGTGTCAGTCCCAGGGACCCTTCGAGATCAACATGGAGGAGGTGAGTGTCCTCCGCTTCGGACCCTTTATTCAGACGGTTCTGTGACGTCATAATGTGGAGCCTGAACCCTTTAATAGACCTTTAATGAACCAGAGGGACTGAAGGACCAGGTGTTTACAGTCGGGGTTCAGGGGGATGGGGCTTCATACATCTGTTAATGTACGCATGGAAGGACCCAATATTTAAATGATTTAATGGATCCAACATCTACTGCTGCTCCTTTAATTATGTGGTTGAACATGTCTTTTTACAGACCGTGTACCAGAACTACCAGAGGATCACCATCCAGGAGAGTCCTGGGAAGGTCGCCGCCGGACGCCTGCCCCGTTCCAAGGACGCCATCCTGTTGGCTGACCTGGTGGACAGCTGCAAGCCTGGAGACGAGATAGTGAGTATTAATGAAGGACATGCAGCAGACTGAAATGCCAACTGACTGGTTGTCCCTCCAGTGTCAGATCAGATGGTGACCGTACAGACCTCTGAGGTTTCATTCTCCTTTTTAGGAACTGACAGGCGTCTACCACAACAACTACGACGGCTCTCTGAACATGGCCAACGGCTTCCCAGTGTTCGCCACAGTCATCCTAGCCAATCACATCACCCGCAGGGACGAGGGCGTGGCTGTGGCCGAGCTGACCGACGAGGACGTCAAGGCCATCGTGGCTCTGTCGAAGGACGAACGCATCGGAGAGAGGGTGAGTATTAGTGTCCGGGGGGGGGGGGGGGGGGGTTACAGTGGTGCTTGTACCTGTGGGTGCAATGAAGAAAAACAGATGTAGATGGATGTGGTTCAAAGGTTTATGTGAAGGGGGAATTAAACATTTATCAGCACAGTGAACCTGTTTACTAAGCTGTCACCGTCTTCTCATCCTAACAGATGTGATTGTTTGTGGTTTTCCTTTTTTTGTAATTCTTTTTATTATTTTTTTCATTCAGTATTATCTTAGTATTTTACATCGTGTATGTGACTTCTATGTATGTAAAGAAAACAAAAACATACTCAAACAGGGGAGCACTGACAGAAATAGCAAAAATATACAAAGTAAACCCAAAATACAATTAAAGGGAAATAACAAATATATTTCACATTGCATTCTTTTCCCCTGTATAAGATGAGCATTGAACATTTAAAGCACAGGTGTCAAACATGCATCCCGGGGGCCAAATCCGGCCCACCAAAGGGTCCAGTCCGGCCCTGGGGGTGAATTTGTGAAATGCAATAATTACGCTGAAGATATTAATCATTTTAGTTCAGGTTCCACATACAGACCAATTTAATCTCCAGTGGGTCAGATCAGTCAAATACTATCATAATAACCTATAAATAATCACAACTCCTAATTTTTGTCCTTGTAAATGTAAACATTTTCATGTCGTTTTACTGTATTTACACTAAAACAAACTAACATTTCAGAAAAACACGAATAACCGCAACAAATATGAACATTTTAAAATGTCTGAAGTGTAATTTTAACAATATTCAGCCTGTTATTAAATCTTTTGTGTATCTGTTGATCCGCTGTAATCTGTAAGTTTTAATTTACACTTTTAAATGATAAACTGAGACAGAATAATGTTAAAATTACACTTAGCTTTCTTAAGAAATTTCAGTTTGTTCATGTTATTCACATTGTTTTAAAGGATAATTGGTAGACGTAAACATTTTCATCGCATAATTTTACTTTTTTCGCTCTAAAACATAGAGGAAAGTTTGGAGTTAACATTATCTATTTATGTTATTTTTCTGGTCTGGCCCACTGGAGATCAAATTTGGCTTAAAGTGGCCCCTGAACTGAAATGAGTTTGACACCCCTGATTTAAAGGGTGTAGCACGAACCAAGGGTTTACATGGATGTAAATCACATTACTCTTATCAAGTCAAATCGACTTTTAATTGTTATAAAATCAACCCAGTTTTTCCAATACTTGGTGAATTTGTCTGAATCCAGTCTGACAGAGAAAAGTCCACTTCTCCATCCTAACAGATGTGATGTTTGTGGTTTTCAGATCTTTGCGAGCATGGCCCCTTCCATCTATGGTCACGAGGACATTAAAAGAGCTCTGGCGTTGTCGCTGTTTGGAGGAGAACCCAAAAACCCAGGTGTGAACCCTGAACCTCCAGAAGCGGGTCATGTGGTACCAGGGGTTCGGCTGTGGATGTTCATGTCAGATCTGTGTCCTGTCTGTCTGTTCAGGTGGAAAACACAAAGTCCGTGGAGACATTAACGTTCTGCTGTGTGGAGACCCAGGAACCGCCAAGTCCCAGTTCCTCAAGTAGGATCTGTTTAAGAACATCGCACAAACACAGACAGAACTCGCACATCTACTGTTGACTATAGAGGATCTGAACTCTGGAGTTAATATTTAGTACACTGTACAGGAAACATGTTTGTGTGACTTTAACCCAGTGGTTCCCAGCCCTTTTTTTCCACTCCTGACCCCATTTTAAAATCCCAAATTTCTGGTGACCCCAGACATTCAAAACGGAGCCTTTATTTATTTATTTATTTTTGCTAAAATTTAATTGTTTTTGATCATGTAATAATTTGCTATAATATGTTGCAAATAATTAATTTTACATGACATTTAGGTTATATAATGTCAGTTTTTTATTAGTTTTAATTTTTATTTTTATTTTTATTTTTGAATCAGTTTGTAGAATTTTCAGGCGATCTCATCTGAATTCCAGTCGACCCCACGTAGGGGCCCGACCCCAAGTTTGAAAAACACCGCTTTAGCCCCTTTGACAGTATGACTTATTTGTGGTTTCTTTTATCTGTTTAATCTGAGCCTCTGATCACATGACCTTTTTTTTTTCTTCAAAATTGTATTAACATAATGCTGTATACAAAATAGATCAACAGCAGTCAACAGTAATAAATGTAACATGGAAAACATAATGCTCGAGGTGAGGCAGGAAGAAATTAAATATCAATACATAGATAGGTGAGTAAATTAAATAAAGGTTTAAAAAAAAAAAAATTACAACTTAAATGCGTTACATAAGGCTTTAGTTTTCACAGCTTTAGGGTTACTGATCACATGACAATAAACATCCAATAACAGTAATCAAACAACTTCCTGTTGTTTTCTGCTCATTTTTGACATAAACTTGTGTTTCTGTTTAAAAGATAAATAAAAAAATTTTAAAAAATTAAAATAAATAAATTTAAAAATTTAAAAAAAAAGGAAAAAAAACCTGTTTCTATTATTTTAATGTTTACATGTGCAGATGTTAAAAAAAAACAAAAAAAAAAAAACTGTCCAGACAACAGAGTATTGGGGACAGATCCTGGTCTTAATCTGATCTGTCATAATCAGATTACTGATTTCTAATCAATCGTATCAGATTATTCTGTTTACATGATCACTGGAGTAATCAGATTACTCTGTAAATCGGATACTGACAGTAGTATCAGTCTGGATGTAAATGGGTTCAGTGTTAAGTTTCGTTCATCTGAGATTTAACTGTTCGTCTGTTTTTGACCTGTATGTTTGGTGGTCCGTGCAGGTACGTGGAGAAGGTGGCCAGTCGTGCGGTCTTCACCACTGGACAGGGCGCCTCGGCCGTGGGTCTGACTGCCTACGTGCAGAGACACCCGGTCAGCCGTGAGTGGACGCTGGAGGCCGGAGCCCTGGTGTTGGCCGACCGCGGCGTCTGTCTGATCGATGAGTTCGATAAGGTGAGTCCACAATGTTCTGACCTGGACCTGATGTGGACCAGATGTTCTGACCTGGTCCTGATGTCCTGACCCGGACATTCTGACCTGGACCAGATGTTCTGACCCGGCCGTCCTTTTGCCGTCTGTCCTCATGTCGTCTCTTCCGTCCAGATGAACGACGCAGACCGGACGAGCATCCACGAGGCCATGGAGCAGCAGAGCATCTCCATCTCCAAGGCCGGCATCGTCACTTCTCTTCAGGCCCGGTGTACTGTGATCGCAGCTGCCAACCCTATAGGTAGGAGCACCTGTCAATCATCCAGTTCATCCAAGTCAAACTGACCAGTGCAGCAGCGTTTGAAATGCAACGTCTGCCTGTCAGCCAGCTGAGCCCGTTAAAAAAAAAAAAAAAAAAAAAAAAAAAAAATGAAATACAACGTCCAATAAGTGGTTCCAGGCACAACAAGCACTTTACCGGAGAAAACACGTGTGTACAGATCTGCTTTTATGTCAAATATTTGAGTATAGTTTTAATTTATTACAAATTTAATTTCATATCCCTAATATTTGGAACCAATATTCACTTTTAAAGTCTTTGAAAAGGTTCATTAAGCATCTGTGTGTTATTTATGCAATAAAGTATATACATTTTTCAAGTTGGATGTTATATATTTTTATGTTTTTATAGTAGGTTAAAGTGAAAAAATAATAGACAGATGATGTAGATGAAGTTGTGCTGAAAAAACAGATCCCAAACATGGGTATAGTAAACATTTGTTTATATAGTATATAAAGGCAAAATCAAAAGGACTGAAAAACGGACAAAATAGGCTGAGACCACTAAGGGTTAATATTGGAATGTTTCTGACACAGAAGGGACATTGGGACTGTTATTGTATGTTTTGTTTTGTTTTTTTTTTTGTATTTTCAAAATACAACTTGGTTAAATTATTTCAGTGTGTGTATTAGTACTTTTTGAACATTTTGAGCATAATTTCAATAATACCATGATAATGATAACAGTGATAATTTTGGTCTCAATAACCATGATATGGAATTGTAGTATTGTTACATCCTTAATCATGTGTGATGAATCCCTCGTTGCTCCATTGCGTATCAGGTTTTTTTCCCAGTTCTCCAGTTAAAATCCAACATGAGCAGTTTTTGAGTTCATAACTAGTGTTTACCATAATTCCTACAGCACCTGAAGGCAGCATCTAGGTCAACTATATCTTCTTTTTTTTCTCCTCTTTTTATTGAAAGAAATCTGATTTTTTTTTTGTTTTTTGTTTTTTGTTTCCCCCACACATTGAAAAAACATACAAATACACAAACTATACACATCCAGAGAGTGGGTGTGTAAAAAAAAAAAAAAAAAAAAAAACATTTACAGCAGCTCATCATGGTCCTGGCATACAGGATCTCAAAGTAAAGAATCAATGTAGAAATAAAAACACAAAAACATATTTCCTTCAGAGGATTTTGGGTTTATATTCATGCATTCATTTCAGCAAAATCAGATCTCAAAGGCTTCACATATCTCACCCATCCCTCCCAGTGTTGCACAAAAAAATCCATCTTCAGATTTACAGTGAAAGTTATTCTTTCCTTCCTATAAATTCCCATGGTTATGTCTATCCAGTTATTTATTGTCTGTTCTTCTTGTGTCATCTATCGTTTAGTTATTGCCTTTTTTCCTGCAGCTTAGTAATATGCTGAATAAGTGTGTTTGTTTTTGACCCCTGGAGAAATGCATCCCAAATACATGGTTTTAAATTCAAAAAGTAAGTAGGTATTAAGAATGATTTCTATGGCTTTATGTATTTCTTTCCAATAATGGTTAACTTTTGTGCATTCCCAGAATATGTGGAAATGATGTGCAGTGTGGCAGCTACAATTCCTCCAGCACTGTCACTTCCCATTTGTACAGTGTGACTTATGGCTAGGGGTGTCAAATACATTTTCAATCAATATGGGTCGAATCAAACGAACTGAAGTTTTTCCAGATTTAAAAAGTTTGACTTGATCCATCATGAGCTTCTTCACCACGTTTTGATCTTCATGTTGAGGATGTTGTCATCTTCAAACGTTTGTGTTCAGTGGATGAACCATGTGACACCAATCAGATGATCAATAAGGAGTTAAAAATCTGTTTGGAGGAGGAGTTTGAACAGATATGGTGGAAAAAAAAAAAAGCACAGACGTTCTCCATCAGCAAGGACAACAGTGTGTACTTCACTGGTCCAGTGTTTTCCTGTTCATTCCAGTTGTCGTGCGGTTGATTGACAGTCCATTGTGTTTCTGTTTCAGGCGGCAGGTACGACCCCTCCCTGACCTTCGCTGAAAACGTGGACCTGACGGAGCCTATTGTGTCTCGTTTTGACGTACTGTGTGTGGTCCGAGACACGGTGGACGCAGTTCAGGTATAGAACCGCCATAAGAACCACCTCTGAGAACCGCTGTGATTAAAGGTCTGTGGGCCGAGCTCCAGAGACCCGCCTCCTAGTTCTGTCATCTGATTGGCTCTGTCTCTCCCATCAGGATGAGATGTTGGCTCGTTTCGTGGTCGGCTCTCACATCAAGCATCACCCTGGAAACAGCGAAGGGGGCGTGGCCTTGGAGGAGGTGGTGCTGCCCAACTCGTCAGACGTTCCACCGATTCCTCAGGAACTCATGAGGAAGTACATCATCTACGCCAAAGAGCGGGTACGAGCACCAGTCCTGTCTCATGAACTGACGTCCCTCGTCCTCAGGTGTCAAACTGGAGCTGGCCGTCCAAAACCTGGACCCAGGACTAGGTTTAGTGACCACGTCCAAATGAGTTTATCTGCATTTAACCATTAAAAGTCATTTTGCACCATTTATTAGAATATTCTGCATTTTTTCAGTTTAAACCGTGGATTGAACATGTAGATCAGGGGTGTCAAACATGCGTCCCGCTAAATGTTCCAATCCAGCCCCGGGATGAATTTACAAAGTGTAAAAAATGTTTCCACTTGTTAAACTTCTTAGATCAGCAGATGCTTTTGGGTCTTTAAGGGTTAAATTTCCTGCAGACTTAAATGTGACAGATGTTGAACTCCAGTCCAGATAATGTCTGTTTATTCAAATGGTTGAAACCTGCACATCTTCAGTTTGATGGATTAAATGGGTCAAAGCAGAAGCTGATCATGTGTTTCAGAACAGTTTGAATCTCTCACAGTCTGAACATTGGTGCTTCTCCACCTGTAGGTTCATCCCAAACTCAATCAGATGGACCAGGACAAGGTAGCCCGCATCTACAGTGACCTGCGCAAAGAGTCCATGGTGAGTTTGAGTCCTGCTCTGTCCCAGTCACCGGTCAGACACTCCCCAGAGTTCAACACCACCAGAGTGTGGATACAGATGGAGTTTAACTCCACCACAGTGTGAATGTGTGAGTGAATGAATAATGAATCCACTGTACGCACTCTGAGCGTGTGTAACTCCGCCTCTTTGTGCGACCAGGCCACGGGCAGCATCCCCATCACGGTGCGTCACATCGAGTCGATGATCCGCATGGCTGAGGCCCATGCCAAGATGCACCTGAGGGACTACGTCCTGGAGGACGACGTCAACATGGCCATCAGGGTCATGTTGGAGAGCTTCATCGACACGCAGAAGTTCAGCGTGATGAGGAGCATGAGGAAGGTGAGTGGGCGGAGTCTGGTGGAGGAGGCGGTGCCTGTTAACCCTGTCCATGTCCTGACCTTTGGGTGTGTGTGTGCGTGTGCGCGCAGACGTTCGCCCGGTACCTGGCGTTCCGCAGAGACAACAACGAGCTGCTGCTGTTCATCCTGAAGCAGCTGGTGTCGGAGCAGGCGACCTATCAGAGGAACCGCTACGGCGTCCAGCATGATGTCATCGAAGTGCCCGAGAAGGAGCTGCAGGACAAGGTACGGGACAGGGACAGAAAGGGGGATGAAAAATAGAAGTTTTACTTCAATAAATGAAAAATAGGCTGAATGTTTAAAGAATTAGATGGTTATAACGTGGAAGGCTGATTTTAAATGCATTATAAAAAACCCATCTGCAGGAAAACAGTTTTTTTTCTGTTAAATGTATTTGTATCTTCAGTGTTTGAAACAGGTTCAGTTCAGTGACAATGAAACTAAATAATCAAACCCACTGGACCTTTAAACTGCAGCTGTCTGTAGTTCTATTAGTGCACTGACGAACATTTACTGGGACATGTTCATTAAAGGCCTTAGATTAATGTTTCCATCAGCCTGGTTCACTGTGAAGTTCAGATGTAGTTTTGTTGTAGTTGATGGATGTGATGTTTTTCTGAGTTTAGACTGAGTTCATCTGAGAGGAATGAAAGACGACACAAAGTTTAGACAAAACACTTTCCACACGTTTAAAAACTAACCCTTGACTCTGTATCCACTCTCCTCTTCTTCTTCTTCTCTTCCCTTCTTCCTCTTCTTCTTCCTTCTCTTTCAGGCCAGACAAATCAACATCCACAACCTCACCGCCTTCTACGACAGCGACATTTTCCGTTCCAACAAATTCAGCCACGACGGAAAGAAGAAGCTGATCCTGCAGCAGATCTAGACCTGAGGACACGCCCCTGCTCCTCCTCCTGCTCCTGCTGCTCCTCCTCTCTTCTAAAATGCGCTTCGTCATCTATATTTCAAGGCTCAGATTTGGGTCGTACAGACAGTGCTTCAGTTTTCTTCATCTTGTCGGACTCCTGAGGACACACTCTGATCTGTGGGTTAAAGATGGAGGACACGAGTGGGACATGGACGCTCAGATGTTGGACTCAGATGTCCTGTGATTTATACTGTGTTGACTTAAGGAGTTCAAACAGCAGCGCAGACGTAGATTTGTAAAGGATGTTCTGCGCTCAGTGGAGTAACTTTCGACTCCTACAGAATTAGAGCTGCAACCAATTAATAGATTATGTGCTTGAAACGAATGCAAAAAGTCATGATTCGATTAATCTACTCCAATTGATTGAAGGGAAATATTCTATTGCAGTTTTCCTGAACTGAAGCTTCTTCGTGCGTCACAATAAGGGTCTGCATGAAACACAACAGTGGAACCAATGTTTAACAGCAGAGACATGAAGGAAACAAACCTTTGATTCAGGAGAATTGTGGTTGAATGATTTTTTATTTTTTTGGATCACTTTGAGTCGATTAATCGTTTGCAGCTCTATACAGAACATCTGTGATAAACTGACGGTTCAGATCTGTGGGAAACGAAGCGTCTTCATCCTGTTCTTTAGTGTTCGTGTGTTCAGGTGGAACACACTGTAAATACATGTACATGTCGTCTTCATTAGATTCATCTGTTATTGTGGATGTTTTTACAAAGTTGGTTTTGTAGGTTTGGTTGTACAAATGTTAAAGATGCTTTCAAATGGTGAACTGGCATCTGTGAGTCTTTAATTGTTTTAAATCATTGTAGAAAAACCACAAACGCTGAAAAGTAAACACTCCAACTCCAATCTACACATTTAACACAGATTTGGATCAAGGTTATTATCGTTAACGAAAACTACAACTGTAAAAACATTTTCATTAACTGAAATAAATAAAAATAGGACCAATGCCCCTGACGCTTACCGCCCAAATTAAAAACTGGGAAATGTATTCAGCAGTGTTGGCTGCTGGTCTTTCAGACAGTTGAAGCTCATTGTCGGCTTACATCAAAAAAATTGTGAAGTTATTTAAACATAAATTCGTCCCTCCGTTCCTTTTTAAGAAAATGCTCAGTAACCTTATCGTACCAGTAGGCCTCTTTTCCAGGACTGGACCAGTGTCCTCTCTGCTCAGACGGCCTTGGCCCAGTGCATTGTGGGTGTCAGACTTCAGCCTTTTTAAACTACAGATGCTCCTTTCACTGCGACCGAGCCGACAGTTTGACTGATTTAACTATCTACAAAACCAGATTAAACTGAACAAGAAATGATTAAATTATGGAACTGAAACAAGAAAACAGTGAAATTATGTTAAATTGAAACAAGGAAGTCCAATGAGTGTGTTTTATTTACAGTGCAAGAAATGAACGAGTAATTTCGTAGTGGTTTCTCTCTCCATTTCCCAGCAGAATGTGACGGTATTAAACTGAACTGTGTCAGTGAAGGAGCAGATCTGAAAACAGCTGTCAATCAAACAGGATTCAGCCTTTGGACTGATCCTCCAATCAGCACGTGGGATTCTGGCGTCCAGCCCGGCCAAGCTCCGCCCACAGCTCCATTCACCCTCAGAGACACCAGGCGTCTGGGGGCGGGACAGCATCGTGGCATTTATCCAATTACCGTCCAGTTTTGAGGCAATGAAATAAACTGTTCCACTCAGTCCCATTGAAGCCCAGAGACGGACACAGTCTGCAGACACATGCACTGAGCAGAGGTGGAGGAGAAGTGAACAACAGCCAGTCCACTGATTTGCGATAAAGCTGATTCTGAACCAACTCGTCTTTGAGATGAACGTGTTCCAACACATTTGTAGTCAATAAAATGTCAACACAACCGAACAGATTTAACCATTTAATTTTCGTAATTTTAGGGGAAGCCGCGCTTCCACTGCAGTCTGAGAGAAACCGCCACTGGTATCCAGATGCCATTTATTCTCCCCCAGTTCTGTGTATTTATTCTATTACAGAAATAGCCCATGTTTTGCTCATATTCCATTCAGATCTGTAAAAAAATTCAAATTCCACCTTGATATCATTGATACTTACTGATTCAATCCACTTCCTATCTGTTATAATGGGAAAATTTTTCAAAGTGGCACCAAATCCAGAATCAGATCCGGATTGAAATAATTTCAATCCCTTGTGCTGACATCATCATACAGAAGCTGTATACCAAGTTTGAAGTCAATCAGAACTGGAGTTTGGGAGAAAGACGATTGAAATGTTTTCTCCATAAGAGCCCATGTTAAATTTTGCGTCAGTTCCAGATCCAGAAGAAGATCCTGATCAGCATGTGGACATGATGTTTGGGTCATCTCCCCATCAGGGCTGGACTGGAGACATTTACACTGGAGATCATTTATATTTACTGAGTTATTGCATCCATCCACTTCCTATCTCTGATAATGGGGACATTTTTCAAAGTGGCACCAAATCCAGAATCAGATCCGGATCCAAATAATTTCACTAACTTTTGTTGACATCATCATAAAGAAGCTGTAAACCAAGTTTGAAGTCAATCGGAATTGTAGTTTCGGAGAAGAAGACGATTGAAATTTTTGTAACGGACGCCGATGCTGGATGCCGCATGACAATAGCTAAGCTAATAATAAAAAAAACAACTATAATTAGAAGAAAAAAATGATAACTAACTGAAACTGTATTGTGTGTTTACAAAACTAACTAAAACAGATAAAAATTCTGGATAAAATTCCCTTCGTATTCGTCTTTGTCAATGTCGGATTGATACGAAATCGATTTCTTTGTCTCTCTCAGTTTTCTGTGCTGTCTCCATACGACACTTTTTGCTCCGTCACTTGTGTTCACTTGTGGTTTCCAGTCGTCTTCTGGTCCCCACTCTACCTGGAAACATGGAGACTAAAGCAGCAGAGTCCTGTCTGGGATTGATTTGAATAGGAGCACAGAGAAGAAGAGAAAAGAGACCACTGAACTACAACTGAACTACAACTAAACTACAACTGAACTACAACTAAGCATTTAGAAAAAAAAAAAGAAAACTAATAAAAACTATCAAACCTGCTCTAAAAACAAATTAAAACGGACTGAATTTGAAAAAAAAAAAGTCCAAACTAAATAAAACTAGAAGCACTCGGAGAGCGCAGACCTCCGCCAAGGCTGATCAGTGGCCCCCCCCATGGGCCCCCCCACGCCAAGGAGGTTATGTTTTTGCCAGGGTTTGTTTGTTTGTCTGTCCGTTAGTGTGCAACATAACTCAAAAAGTTATGGACAGATTTTGATGAAATTTTCCGGTCTGCGCCCCCCCACCCCCGATCACCACCAAAATTTAATCATTTCTTCCTTATCCCATTTCCAACACACCCTGAAAATTTCATCAAAATCTGTCCATAACTTTTTGAGTTATGTTGCACACTAACAGACAGACAAACAAACAAACAGACAGACAAACAAACAGACAGACAAACAAACAGACAGACAGACAAACAAACAGACAAACAAACAAACAGACAGACAGACAGACAAACAGACAGACAGACAAACAAACAGACAGACAAACAGACAGACAAACAGACAGACAAACCCTGGCAAAAACATAACGTCCTTGGCGGAGGTAACTAAACTAGAATGAAAAATCCAAAACTATTAGAACCTTGGTTTGGATTTGGTGTCATTGAGACAAACCAAATGTTTTCTCTCCAGTTTTACTTTGAGTTGATGTTGGATTGAACTAAAACTAAAGGACTGTTTGAATAAATGACTACTGCCACCACCAGTCCAACTGTAAAAACTAAAAACAGTGGCTGTTCATAAATATTGTAGCAATAAAATACATTTTCCTTCCATTAACCAGAACATGTGGTGCACATGTGGAGTATATTTCATTCAGTATTTGTCTAAGTTGATCCAGTTCCAATGTTAGATTAATGCACAGGTTCAAGGACTTTTATTTTCATACAGCACATGTTTATACATGAGATAATACGAAATTTGGTACCTGAGCTCTCAAATTGACCAATAACATTTATATAATATATACATAAAAAAATACCTTTGTGTAATAAAGAAGACCTATGAGTAGAAACAAAATGAGGACAGGAAGTGTGATTGTCCACTGGCCTGTATTGGATAATACTATGTACAGGGTGTCCCAAACACATGTCTACACACTGTAAATAACTGTAAAGTTGGTTTTTATTCAAATTCCTTTAATTTTCCAAATGTAATCAAAGTTCCAAACATCCTCTTCTTGTTTTGTCTGTTCCTCCTGCTCTCAAACTGACGTCCGTTCTGGTCCAGACTCTGCTGACAACGACAGCCAATAGAATCACACCCATCACCAAACAGGGGTTAGGGTTAGGGGTTTGGGAAATGGACCAACATGTTATTACAAAAATGTGCAGCCTGGTCTCGAAAGGTGTACTATGTACATGGCTTGACATTCTGATGCAAGGACTTCGTTAAAATTGTGAAAATCTGGTCAAATTTCTCCATCTGAAATGAACTGGGCCATTTTCAAGTGGCTACCATTCCCAAACGATTCATGCTAAAATTACGGGGTCAACACAAAAATGTTCAGCTTGGCCCAAAGATTATCTGTGTGGTTATGTGGTAGCGATATCGCTTACGGTTTTTGCACAAGAATGTGAAAAAAAAAAAAAACATTCATTTTCAATGGGAGCGACAAAACAGTTGTCTGTTTTCTGACCACTACTGCTTCGCCGTACTTTCACCTACAGACTTCTTTTAAACTTTAAAACACAGGCATTTTTGTCATCTCTCCAAAATGTCTGTGGTATGAGGATGGGGTTTACGTTTTTCAATAGGTGAGTCTTCAAAAACCCCAGGGTTGAGTGAAAATCTGATCTGCTAGAGTGGGTGATGTCATCACCAAGAGTGGAGGAGCAGCCAAAATTCACCTGAACATTTTCTGGACAACTCGCCCTCCCAGCCAAACGATAAATAGGAGGTGAATGATCTTTTCCACAAATGTAGCCACGGTTCCTGGGCTTCATATGAACCCATGTTTGAAGA